>NW_015114735.1:36152-74877 GCF_001443285.1 Poecilia latipinna | reverse complement strand
AACCCACAACCTTCTAATGACAAGATGACTACTCTTCCCACAGAGCCACAGGCTTAGAGCAGAGCTTTGTGACCTCGTTCAGATGGGAGACGCCACTTTGCACAGACATTTTGTGATGCCTCAGTCTAACCCCTGTTTTGGCCTGGATGTTTTTAGTAGCAGGTTCAGGCATGTTTTCTGTAAAGTTCATAAAGATGCATTCAGTGAAAGGGAAAATAGATGATACAACAAACCCAGATGCTCTTCCACTGAGCGTCGCTNGTGACTCTAGTGTAAAGTCTTTGAATGGTCAAAATGATTGGAAAGGAGTTATATAAGCTCAGTCGTTTACCATCAACTGGACCAAGCCGACAGTGTCTCACTCACTTGTTTTTATTATCATGAGTCTGGTTTTGTGTTCTGCTGTAAGTATTTTTCTGTTTTCATCTCTGCGTCATCCTCTGATGACCTGCTCCTGTCTCCAGTTTGCTCTTCAGAGCTCAGCTGCTGTTTTGAACCCCTGTTTCACATTTCAGTGCAGTTTGAGCGCAGAAATAAAATAAACTTCACATTTCAGAAACCTGAAGAACTTTTCTCTGTCATCACTAAGACAATCTTTCTTACTGCACACATTTACCTTGGAAAAATGTCTAGACTCCTGAAGCCGTTTCCCTTTTTGTGACATTACAACCAGACACTGCAGTGTATTTCACTGGGATTAATTAATGAGAGGAATGTTCTGGGAGACACTGAGAAGGAGGAAAACCAGACTTCTGTCTTTTAGGAACCTGAAACTGTGCAGTGTAGAGAAAGTGTTTCAACTTTTTTTCAAATAAAAATCTTTCAAGTGTGTTGTGTGTGATGTATTCAGTCGCTGAGTCAGTTCTCTGTAGAATCACCTTTCACTCTAATTGTAGCTGCAAGTCTTTTCCATGTTTTTCTCTTTGCACATCGAGTCGTTTCTGCACATTTTCTTTGCAGCTTACTTCAAGCTCGGCCATTTGATGAAAAGCTTCTGTAGACTTGGAGTTTCAAGTCTGGCCACAGAGTCAGATGGATTCCTTTCTTGTCTGCTTGTCTTGGGCAGAAGTGGAAGCTCATCTGAACTCAGGAGCAGTCCAAACAAGCAAACTCTGATTCCATCTGAACCTTAAAATGAACCCTGGTGAAGTTCACGTACAGCAGGAAAGCAAATGGACTGTAAGGTGAGACACAAAGGGAAGAAATGGAGTTGGTAGTTCACTGCCTCACCTGCTGCTCATCCTGGGCAGGTTCTGTAAAAAAGCATTAAAGTCTGTATGAGTGTAGCTTTTCTTTTCCTCATGTCTTCTTTTTGTCCCTCTCAGTCAGGACTTGTTTCAGCTGATACCTCATATCAAGAGCTGGAAATGTTTTGAGTTTTCCAGATTTGGTTCCTTTCTTAAAAGTGAGTCACGTCGACAGAAGGTTTGAAATTTTACAACTAAACACATTAAAATAATCCTGATCTGAATGTTTATCTTGACACACACTGTTTTGTACGTAAACTTAAAAGTTCCAGTTCTGTCTCTTACATCCTTTACTGCGTCCTGGACTGATCAAAGCTCGGAGATGATCTATCATTTACATATCAATAATTTACACACCGTTCAGAAGATTTGACAGTGTGTAAGAAAAATGGACATATTTGCACATCCAGGCAGTGATAGCAGAATATATGCAAACACTGAAAGTGGATTTTTTAAAAGCAAGAATAAAGATCCTTCATCTTAATATCCTTCAAATGACATTTTATACAAAGTTTAGTTTTGTTCCCTGAGAGTGGGAGTTTTTCATATATTTAGCCAGTGAAGCTGCCTGTGAGCGTATCGTTATTTGCAGCGCTGGCCTAAGGCAAGACACACGAACCCGAATGGGAGCTGGCCAGTAAAGTTACAATGGAACAGGTGGAGGTTAATTACGTGGCCCTGGAGGGAGGCAGCTTTAAGTGGATCCCGGTCAGTATGCTCTCTTTAACTTCTTTAATAGTAACTAAATCTACTCTTCCTTTATTAAGTGGATGTGCAGGTTTAGATCACTACTTCTTTATGGAACAATATAAAAAAATGGATTTTCATTCAGATGAACAAAATGCTCTCTTGTGCTCAGGCTGTATAAGGAAAGTATTTTTTCAATGATAACATGTTTATGCTCGATAAACTTAATATTTGCTATACAGGCATAAGTATTTTCCCACATCCATCAGAGGTCATGGTCATTTTCCTGGAGCTCTTTCTCTCCCAGAAGGCTTCACTCCTGGTAGTTTATTCAAAACATAAACCTCTTATCACACATAGCATCCATATCAAGGTCTTTTGTCAATACATCGCTATATTAAGACTGATTGCATATGTACATTAATGTCAACCAATCTGGTTTATGTCAGCAAAATGTATGAAAGAAGTATGCTTACCCTGCTGTGAATATAATAGGTTGATATTTATTGCTATGTAAATTGTCTGCATACATTGAATGAGACCTGATACAAAACAAACAGTTTTATAATGTTTAAATAACATGTCAAGGTGATTGTTAAATAAAAAAACGGCTCCAAAACCTTTGCTGTTTTCATTAGAAGTTTCATTCTGTGAAGCCTTGAATGCTGATGTCTTTTGTTTCCATGGATGGGAGAATGATGCCAACTATAACTTTTTTATTGCTCGTACAAGGTTGTCGCGACAACAATATATCTGTGCTTATTGTGAGGAAAATATATGAAATTGGGCTGTCAGAACCAGTGAGGCAGAATGAAGGCTGTGTGTTTCAAAGAGGAGGCTGTCTAACAACCAATTTGTAGCTGTGACTGTTGGAACATGGCCAAGGCGTTGTAGACAGAATTGTCTTTGTTTATTCTGCTTTTAGAAGATCATTATGATATAGCAAATGTCACAACTAAATTATTAATTGAGTTAGAATAGGAACATGGGGTTTGAGATTTGAACCCAGGACCTGCCTGCTGCCAGAAATCAGTGCTGCTGTGCAGCAGAAGACAGATTTGACTCAAAAATAAAAACTCAAAACTTTCTAATATGATAATCTGCCCAGCAACATACCTGTTAAAGTCTGACAAATGTTTTTGCTCAAATATTTGATAAAATATGTTTTTTGTTTGTTTTCTAGTATTTTGTTGTATTCAGGGATCATGTTGCAGTTCTTCACTGTTTCAGGGTGTTTAAAGGGTGAAGGGTCAGAGTTGTGCTGTTTTGGTTGAAAACTCTCTGAATATGTACATCAGGTCATTCATGAGCCAAACAAAAAAATGAAGCACAATTACATCTCACATGTTACCCAACAGGTTGCGACGCTTCGTCATCTTCCTCAGGTTTCCTGTCACTCTGCTGACAAATGTGATGAAAATCTTGTGACTCATATGAACAGTCAGTTAATAAAACATTCTCATCTCACCATTATACTCCTCTCTCAGAAGAACACTCATCTAAGGTGACCAAATCAAGACAGCAGAGAGGAGAACTACAGCCAGGATGTTTGGGAGAGACAAACTGTGAAGCTGATGCTGTTTGAAAGATTGAGCTGACCGAGCAGCTGAAGGCAGATTCCTCTTATGATTTGTCATTTATAGTAACTTTAGTTGCTATGTGGGATGAGTTGAGCATTTTGCAGGTGCTTAGAAGATACATTAATTTTCTTTGTGGCTTTGTGTTTAGATTTTAGCAACACATGCTAATGTAAACGAACAGCATAGTTAAAGCTCAGGGAGCAGAGGAGGTATTTAAAGGATGCTCCTAACCTGTATCCTTTATGATTATTTCTAACAGAAATGAGCCGACAGTGATCGTTATCCTCCATCATCTATTACAATATGGCTGAAGGAAACATATTGATGGGCTGATGTCGCCCTTCATCAGCCAGTGGAGACCACAGACCGGATTCTTCCTGGTAAAGTGTCTCTGTGTTAACTCCTTCCTACTTTTCCACTTCATGTTGTTTCACAGATAACAAGACAGACCATGAAAACGTTTACTGAATGTTTCTCTGCTTAATCTGGATTTAAGTCACATCTCTGAGCTACAACAGAACAGATTCTGATTGACGGATTTTCACCAAAAATCTGAATATATCATAATAGTTCTATATTTCTTGCCAGTTATCTCAGAAAGTGAAGCAATCATTTTATAGTCATTCCACAAAGTAAAATATTTCAATCTTTTCTGATTATGGCTCATTTGGTCATTTAGAAACGGTTTCAGAGGTGAACTTTGCTTCAAAACACAGAATGCTCACTTAACTATAAAAAATATCAATTTTCCAAATAAATTAATATTCATTCATTCATTCATTCATTCATTCATTCATTCATTCATTCATTCATTCATTCATTCATTCATTCAGCAAGAGACACATAAATATTTATTAATATTTGTCTGAGGAAAGTTAAGCCATAGTTAACAAGAAAATGTCCCTTAAAGTTTTCTGAAGAAAACAAATATATGTCAGAGTGAAAGTGAAGGGCAGACACTTCAAGCATGTGCAGATCAATTGCCAGGTGTTTCCACACACCTCTTCAGTCTGTCACCACACTATGCATTTACCATATGTGTTCCAAAAACAACAACCATTACAGAAAAGCACAAATTGCCCAAATGACAGCTGCCCAATTGTATTCACCTCACAAATAGCTGGATAATTTAAGACTGATCCAGGCTCATATTAAACAAGCCATCCCTGCAATACCAGGCTGTTAACATGCAGAACAGAGAAACTGGATTAATAGAGGTTACAATCTGTACTCTGACCGTTCAGAATAGTCACATGTTTCTCTACTTGTCTTTAGCTTTTTGCACTTTTATCCCAAACAATCAGTTGGACTTTTTCCTCAGGACGACCTTCTGCAGACAGGCTTTGATCCAGTGTGATATCTTCACAGTGCTGGGAGAGCACAAGTTATTTTCTGTCACTCTGAACACCGGTGTCCCCCAGGGTTGTGTTCTGGGTCCCATCATGCATGCCCAGTCAGTGCCTGTTCAGACAGCAAAGTAGAAAGAGGCTAGAAAGCCCTAAATGACACAGATGTTATTGAACTCTGACCTTTCTACAAACAATACAACAAAAGCATATTTTTAGTTACTTTTTTCCTGTATATATAAATTCTTTTGAATGTGATGAAAACAGAAACCAACAACATACTCAGTGTCCCCATGAAAGATGCATGAACAGCACTGCTGAAAGACCCTCCTGCATGCTAAGAACAAGCCATGCAGACATGAGAACAAACCTTTCACTCTGTTTTCTGAGTCAGAACTCACTTTGTGAAACTGAACCAAGATGCATCTGAGATCCTGAATTCTCATGACTCTGCAAAGACAAAAAAAGTTCAGAGTTCACTTCACTGTAGGAAACTTCTGTCTGTCCATTCATTGATCCAACACTGACATCTTTTCCTTTTCTGCAGTAAAACATTTTAAATGAGAAAATCTTCTCTTCATTGATGTGGAATATTAAAGAACTGTAAATAAACACAATCAAAATAATCCATGTTGTCGATGTATATAAGTTGGATTGATAAATAATTGATGGTATTTGAGGAGTTTCATGCTACCAGAGAACAATAACAGACTAAAGGCTCCAGTACTCCGTCTGAATCCAAACAGTTGACATGCAGTCACATGGCTTTGGGACTCTCATATCAGCACACACCTTTCATGCAGTGTGTGAAAGGTGTGTGTGCCTGAAGCTGAGTGACGTCACCACAGCTCCGCTACAGCTGTGGTTCCTTCTCCCTCGCTGGAGCCTCTTTACTTTTATGAAACGGTTATAAGAGAACGCCACATTTCTCTGCAGACATTCAAAGATGTTACAATTTCCATCCAGGAGTTTGAAGCCATTTCACAATGTTACTATGTTAGTTATGTAGTTACCGCACAAATATGCATAAGTTATGTATGTCACCCAGGCTTTGCGCCATGTGTTTGTAGGTGCAAAAGATTGATATTTAATTAAACAATTTTGTCAAGGTGAAAAAGTTTTACGACAGTTTTCCCCAAATTCATTGCAGTAGCAGATATTTAGGAAGCCAGGCTCAGATGGAAATTCAATGTCCTCTGATGTTTCTGAAAAGGGTATAAATCTTGATGTTCTGAAATTGGACACTGCTGAGATTTCTCCTGTCCATAATTGGAGAAAGGATCGCAGCAACAGAGGATACAGCAACAGCAACTAACCGCCGAGCTGAAAGAGGTAGTGGGATTGATTTGTGCCCACACAAAATCAGTTCCTCGAGTTGCTTCGCTCAATGTTCCGATCCATGATTACCCCGGGGGAAGGAAAGGACTGTTCCCCTCACACAATCTGAAACCAAAGCATCATTATCTCACCCACTAACCCACACTGATACTCAATCCTTGCACACAGGAGCAGCGATAAACACTAACATTTAAGGAAAAACCTACTAATAACACAGGTGTGTGAGGAAGCCATAGCTTAAAAATGCAGGTCAAAGGTTTCCCAGAAACCGCCAGCTTTAACATTCAGACTCCTTCCAGCCCCTCATGCTGTTGGTGGAAAAACTCAACTCCTTGCACCTGTGTAGCACAGCGATGCATGATATATTAAAATGATGGCAATCTATACAGAAGTATCGTGAAAATGTACTTTATGTGAAAAAATAGTTTGATACTTTGCTGCCAAGTCAAATAAATCGCTCAAATTGAGCATGTTCTTGTTAGTGAAGATAACATTTTTTACTTTAGTGCTATAGTGCATGACTAATTATATTTAGCAGAGTTTGGACAGACAGTATTTCATAAAGTGAAGGAGCCAAGGCAGAGGATGAAGAGCAGAAAGGCAGGCCTCAGTGTGGATTACTCTCTGTTGCCTGCACACAGTGTTTTTTGGAAGAAGACCTATTTTTCATGAAACATTGCATTGACAACACAGTGTGAACATAATGGGGGAATAAAATGAAAGATTAATCCGGATGAAAAGGAGCTCTGTAAGAGAACTAGCACTGCTTTTTACACGACCCTAAGCAAGAGAATGTAGTTGTTTAAATCTTATCATCTGGAGCATAAAGAAATCCAAATATAACATTTAGTTCATCCATCCATTCATTCTGTTTAATTCCAGGTTGGGTTGCTGAGGCAGAAAGGTTTAGGCATCACTAATCCAACTGTCCTGCTCTGTTTCTACCTTATTCCTGAACAAACCCACAGACACCTAGACTCCTCCACAGAACCTTTTCTCCAACCCGGAGACGGAGCTTCTCCCTCTCAGAGGGTTGGGATGCTGATTTTCATCCTCTTCACATGCAGCTACAAACTGCTCCAGTGAAAGGAGATGATGATCTGATGAAGACAACAGAATCATCTGCAGAAAGCAGAAACCGGATCCGGACGGCACCAAAACGGATCGGTCCATGAAGGCCAAGAACAGGATTACAGATAAAGGTCAAGTCTTTTAATAGCCTTATTTTGATTCAGTTCATTTTAAATTTGCACAATTTCATTAAAACATGGTTGTTTTCATTAAGAACATTGTGTGACAATAATTCATAACCAAAAAGAGATTAAAAAAATTACTGAAAAATGAGGAATGCTGTTAATTTATGCCATTGTTATTGTGCAGTATTGGACTTTCTGAATTATTGTTGCATTTTATGGCCATAAAAAATAGTAATTTGGAATTTTGGATATTGATTTTATTTTTATGCAGGGTTCTCTTTTGTTCAGGAAACATAATGGAGGCTGGATTTGTCACTGAGGAAAAATAAACCAGGATAACCTGCAACGTAACCCAACAGCTGTTTTCAGGGTGTGACATCATTAACGTTTACATTGCGTTGGGATAGTCAAAGCTCTGTCATAGAGCCTCTATGAGTCACTGAAAGCACCACGTGGCTTCACTACTGAACTAACAATAACTGAAGAAAAGTAACAGACTTGCAGTTAAAGCAGTCTGTGCCCAAAGTGGGTCCTGGAGGCCCGGCATCATGCATGTCGTAGTTCTCTCCCTGGTTTAACACACCTGGGTCAAATGATGGCTCACCAGAAGCCCTAAGAAGAAGGTTGACTTCCTGAGGAGGTTGTTACAGCCACCAGGGAACCACTGAACTAAAGCAACTCTTGAAACCAATAGAAGCATAATAATATTCAGATTTTTGGTTTTATTTTACAACTTTTATTGCATCTTTAATTACAAATGATGTGCAAATAAATAACAGTTCCATATTAACATTACATGACATTCTGATTTGTTTGACATAAATCCAGCTGACTCCCTTGCAGCCATCAGGATCCTGGACCTGCAGAGCTGCAGGTCCAGCTCCTTCTGGTCATACTGGTTACCTTTTGGGTTTTTTGAGTAAGTTTGTGGGCTGCATTTCAAGGAGGCGCCTGTATTTAAGTAAAAAACCTCTAAGCATAGGTTGAAGCTTCAGGCTTTGAATTCTTCCTTTGAGATTTCCCAAAGTACTTTTTGTTTTGTGCATGCGCGCGCGTGTGTGCGCACGCGCATACGTTTGTTTGTAATACGTTGTGGGGACGATTTTCCTGACATATACTACATTGTGGTGACCAATCGGTCCTCGTGGGGACCGGAGCCTGATCCCCACAAGGGGAAACCCTGTTTTTGGGTCAGGGGTCAGAGTTAGGGTTAGGGTTAGGTATGTGATGGTTAGGGTTAGGAAAAGGGTAAAGGTAAGGTTTAGGCTGTGGAAATGAGTGGAAGTCAATGGAAAGTCCCCACAAAGATAGCAAAACAAACATGTGTGTGTGTGTGTGCGTTTGTTTGTAATACCTTGTGGGGACAATTTTCCTGACATATACTACGTTGTGGGGACCAATTGCTCCTTGTGGGGTCCGAAGCCTGGTCCCCACAAGGAGAACCCCTGTTTTTGGGTAGGGATTAGAGATGGACTAAGGTGTGAATTGAGTTTTGGTTAGGGTTAGGAATGTGATGATTAGGGTTAGGAAAAGGGTAAAGGTCAGGTTTAGGCTGTAGAAATGAATGGAAGTCAATGGAAAGTCCCACAAAGATAGCAACACAAACGTGTGTGTGTGTGTGTGTGTGTGTGTGTGTTTGTGTGTGTGTGTGTGTGTGTGTGTGTGTGTGTGTGTGTGTGTGTGTGTGTGTGTGTGTGTGTGTGTGTGTGTTGTGATATTCAATCAGTTTTCTGTGATTCAAAACTCCCCATCACTGTCACAATGCTCTGATTTGATGAGTGCAGACATGTCTGATTATATCTCACACAACGTTCTGATGGTGATCAAAAGTTTTCAGATTCAGCAAAACATTCATCCATCTTCAAAGCATGCCTGCTTTTAAGTCTTTTCATGCAAACTTGCAGTTTAAATATAAGAGAAGTTGTTCAAATGAAATATTGTTCTCATTCAAAGATCACTGTACATTTCTACAACTATGTGATCATGGAAACCTAATTGACTATTGAGGTAGCAAGTACTGCAATTAATTGTAAAAAAAAAAAAAAAGTAAAGTATTTCTGAAAAAGACAAAAGAACATTTGTAAAGACACCTAACTCTTAATTCTAAATCTCTTTGGTCTCCTCCTCACTTCAGCTGATCAGCTGCAAGCTAACTAGAAATGAGTCCTTAGTGTAGTCAACAAAGTGGTGATATCAAAATGGTGATTTTTATATTCTAAACGGTTAAATTTGTTTTAAAAGAAATCATTATTACTGTGACAAAGATCAGAAAAAATTTAAGTGCATTATCTATGTTTCTGTTCAAATTGTGAACTTTTTATCTAACTTTGTTTAATTCTGCAATATTTGTCCTAAAAACATCTCAGTGCTGCCCTCTTTGGGTTGAACGGTGGTTACTGCAGTTGGATTTTTCTATTGGTTACAACAGCGCAGCCCGGTGGCTGTCTGCGTCACAGCCCAGTGTTCTGGTATAAAAACAGCTCACTCAGACACACGCCCCCTGGTGGCGAGTCAGGAGTTGGATTTGTGAGCGTTGACCAGCAGCATTTCTCAGTTTTGCATGTTATTTATTTACAACATGGACTCCAGGCTTTTTATTGTAGGATGACGGACTGCAGTGATGGGAAGTGGGAGGGACTCACAGCAGCACTTGTTTTTTTCTGAGTCATTTACTGCAGAGCAAATGGTGCTTTCATGTGTTGTCAATGTCTCCAGTAGCACAAAATAGTCACTAGATTTGCTGCTAGTTGCTTTTTTGAAACAAAGTTGCTTGTCCAGACCACAGCCTCACCCTCATCTCAGCACTTGAACACGCCTCTCATTCTGTCTTTTCTCTGCTTATTTTGGTGAAATTTCCCAGAAATGGTCTGAGAGCTGGTTTATGCTTTAATAAGGGGTTTGGTTACACTTTAAGCATCAGGAAAATGCTGAATGGACACCAATCCTCCCAAAGCTCTGCTGGTTTCTGACATTTAAGATGTTAACATCTAAAACATTTCAAGAGCAACCAGCCATGTTAATGCGAATCATGTGATTCCATTTCTGAATTGGGTCAACCATTGTGCAGCATGTATTGGGCTCCAGAATTACAGTGTGAGTGTACATAATTATCAATATTATTACATTTCCACTGCTCCCCTTTGAAATCAACTCATTATGTAGTCTCAAGGTACCCTGAGGTATGACTCTAATCAGCCCTAATTATTGATGTATAATTGCCTTCAGCTTCACACAGAAGTGTAAAGGGACTCGTTCCTCACATCCTTGCATTTACAATGTGACCAGAATCCAGTGGTACAACAATGAGAATGAAAGCAGGAACAGGAAGTGTAGAGACAGCTCCAGCGCTATGCATGGCTTGTATTTTCCCCTCAATTAACTGCCCAAGGTTGAGGATGCAGAAATTCCCATGGCGATGCACCTCTCTCCTAGCTTGCATTTCCTCCCTACAATCCTCAGGCAGGCAGAGCACATCTTTCACAGCTCCTTCCAAAAGACTGTCTGGATGCAGCGCTAATAGTGAAGAATATTAATGCCTGGAGATGCCCTTTGGCTGCCTATTAATTAACCCAGCTCATTCATAGATGATTGATAAACTGTTCTGAGCTGCTACAGCAAGGGTGCAGTTATGACTAACAACTTGAATTTTGGCTGATTTGTTGATAAATTTAAATTAACAGAAGAGCTAATTAGAGAGTCCACTTTACACATCAGTAATCATTTCCGAATCAGAAAATCTCTAATATGGATTTCCTTAAATTTGAAGAGTCTGAAAGCAGATAAATGTGGAATAAAGGAGAGGAGGATCCATGGAGGGCATGTCTGGGTAATCCCTCCCAACCTATTAAAACATACAGTTTAAGTGACATAGTGATTAATCAATATGCATAAAATATGCTTCCACAAATCATCAAATAAAATCAACAAATAAGTACTTATTTGACTTGGTCTTTTTATGTTGGCACAGAAAAGACAGAAAATACAAGCTGGCATCACGGAGGCACTTCCAGTCCAATGGCAGGTAGAAGCTTCGTTGTGCTGGACCCTCCGATTCTGTGAGATCAGCGAATTAAAAGCTTGATGGACAGAAACATTAAAATGCTCATTTTAGAGAGTAAATAAACTTCAAGCCAAGATTCTGCTTTCATCACAGGTAGAGGTTCTGCTTGCTCTCTTACTTTGCTTAAAGAATCATCACTCTGCAAGATTTGTGTAAAGTTTGGTGTACAGTAGGTAAGGAAAACATCTGGCTAAGAGTGAAGCATGTCTGTAACATCAGATTTGTATATCATATTGAATCAAACTGCAATTCATCTCAACCTTTTCAATCAAAGCAGTTTATCAGCCCCAGATTCCTGATTCAGCAATACTGCTGGGAGAAATGCTCCAATCTGAACACCCTGCCATTAAGGGAAACAATTTGATCTCATTTCAGTCTTAAGATAGTATAATTATGATTGGACACAGAATATCTGGGAATGTCAAGTTTGTATTTAAGCCTGGATGTTACTGGGCCATTCTAGCATGTGAACGCGTGTTGATGTGAACCAGTTAAATCTCTGTCTGGCCGTTTGGTTAGAAAGACGTTGGATTGGAGATATGATCCTTACTTGAAGAATTAATGACTGGTTTTGAGGATCGGGGCGGTGCATAGTTTTGAATCAAGAAGGTTGTGGGTTTGAATCTGGGCTCTTTCTGCAGGAAGCCTGAATGTTCTCCTTGTGCATGTGTGGGTTCTCTCTGGGTACTCCAGCTTCCTCCCAGAGGTTCATTGATCTCTAAATTTTCTTTAATCATGACTGAGTGTGTGCATGGTTGTGTCACTATGTTTCCCTCTGATGAATCTGTCTAGGATGAAACCTGCCCATGTGTTTCCAGTCAGAACCTGAAGTCTGGCCACTCCCACTTCACATGAAAGACAAATTCTTAAAAGGGAACAGACAGGAAGTGGTAACCCCACTTCCTGTAGTTTCACTGCCTCATTAACTCACAAAGCTATCTCCAGTGTTTGTATTTAATATTTGTTTAGCATGTTCACCTCCAAAAAGATAGACTTCAAATGCGTAAGGTGAAGTCAGCGATAACAAACTGACCTTTATCATAATGAGAAGTCAAGTTCTTTTTTTATATAAGGCATAAAATAATCTAATCACTTCTCTACTTATCGTTAGAACACAGAAGGGCCCTTTGGTCTCTGCAATTTCCAGTCCATATTGTTTCTTCAAGCCTGCAGTATGAATCCAATTACGGAAGGAGTGGGTGCATGTACCTTAAGTTTCCCTTGCAGACCCGGTTTCATCAGGAGCAATTCACCATGTTTAAAGGTTATCTCTCTGCTGCCTTCATCAGAAGTTGTTCAGTCTATTAGCTGGCTGAGAGAGTAAAGTTGCCCTTTAAACACGTGCTTTCAATAACATCTGATTCTGCTCTGTTCATTATTTACAGAGCAGCATTGACTTTTTATTCCTGATATTACTTCAACAGAGGAAACTATCAAAAGACAGCCTTGGGACAGAATTAGAGCTGGAGTATGTGGTGGCGGAGCATTTAGAGAAATGTTCATCTCCCATGCCAACTGGATAAAATTCCTCTATTGTCGTTGTTGTTTCTCCAGGGCACTATTGATAGAGTAACACCAGTGGCTTAACGTCTGCAACAATTTACTTCTGCAGATGTTGTGGATGTGACTAGAGCGTTAAAATAAATCAATAAACAGTAGTGGAAAAAGTGAATGTCTAATAATACTCAATCTTGGATGATTTTAAATTATTGAAATATATGAGTGATAAATAGAATATCATGAAAAAGTTAAAAGATTTATTTGAAAATAAATTCATATTATTTATATTAATGAAATACATCCAGCCTTTATTTCTCATAAACTCATGTTGATAGTTAACTCAAAACACCTGCAAGCATTTTATGAGCAACACCATCCTAAGGAAGACTTTCTGAAGAAGCAGGTTGTCTGCAGAGTGCTGTAACCATAAGAACAGAAAGTTGAGTGGAAAGAAAAAGTGTGGTAGTAGAAGCTGCACCAGCAACAGTGATAACTTCAGTATTGAGAGGATTACCAATCAAATCCATTCATGAGTTTTGGGAAGTTTTACAAAGAATGGAGTCAGAACAGACCGTTCATATCCGGGCTTCAACGTTTTACCCTGCAGACAAATGATCTGCTTCTCTGTGGTCCAAAGTTCTCCTTTCAGATGGAAGTAAAGTTTGAATTTCTTCTGGACAAAACGACCTCAGAGTCTGGAGGGACAGTTTAGAGGATAAGTATCCATGCTGCTTCAAATCCAATGTGAAGTTGAGATGATTTGAGGCGCCACGTCGTCGGCTGGTTCTGGTCTGCTGGGTTTTATGACGTCCACAGTCAACAGTGTATTATCTAATAAAATTGATAAGGACTTGAAATATTTCATATTATAAATGAGCTTCATCTTCTGAAATAATAAAAACTTAAGTTTTTTATGATACTCTAATTGTTATAGATGTACCTGTATGCATTAGAGGTAAGGTACTTTGGTCACCAGATATACAAAAATATTTATTCTGTTAAGTATTATATTTATATTTTCTTGATAGATTCCTTAGTGTTTACTTAACTTTAATGGAAGCAGCCTGACATTTTAACAAATAGAGCTGATGTTGGTTTGAATTTCTTTTTTAATTAGGAAATGGATTGTCTTATCAAATCCTAACAAGAAAAAAAGCAGATTGTTGCAGTTTGTCAGAAAATCAATAAACACTTTTTTCATTTATTGTCTTAATGAATAAAAAAATGACAGCAGATTCTCTGTTGTCATTGCTCAGGATACAGTGATCCATGTCACAACCCAACGTGAGTCTGATGATAATTACCATGAAACATCAAAATCAATGAGAGTCCAGCTACAGTTAGGGGAATAATGTACAAATACTTTTAGATCCCTTTTAGGAGATATTGGGAATCTTATTAGTCATAAAGCAAAGTTAAATCAATATAAAATCATTATCAATAATTCAGTTTGTAAACCTGTATGTCTAAAATAATTAGAATATTGTGGAAAAGTTTAAAAGTGATGAATTGTGTACTCAGTTACTGACAGAATGAAATAAGCAATTATTTCTTGTGATTTTGATGTTTAAGGTTTATTCCATGTCTCTGCCCACTGAAGGTGTTTTTTCTTCCTTTGCTACCTGGTCTGATCCAAACCCTACAGAATCTTTGGTCTGATGTAAGGAGGAAGACGAGAGACCAGAAACAAAATCTCAAATTATTATTTTCAGAGGCTGCAATGTAAGCTTATTATTTCCTTATAATAATAGTAATTTGACTTGACAGTATTTGGTACAGTTTTTAAAATGTCATTAAGAAGGCATGCGGCGGCCTGCTTTGTTTTATAAGCCGTAGTGAAATTTGGAGCCATCTCCTCACATGATCATTTAATGTCTTCTAGCTGTAATTAACATCGGCGAAGGACTGGCTGCACAGAAACGATGTTTGTGTTTCCAACCGACAGCCTCGGCTTTCTAACTCACAACGGCTCTGCTGCCTAAATGTTGACACGAAAAGCTTGAGATAAAAGTCTCAGCTGACGAAAAAGCAGGAATTCAACGTTGAACAACTCTTAAATGTCACACCATAATTGCTACAGCGGCTGACGAATGCCAACAAGCATTTAATGGAATCAGAGAGAAGCCGAGTGCTAGGTGCTACAAAATGACAGGCTCCTCTTCAGCAGGAATTCAACTCGCTGGGCTGACATCAGGGCATGGAACAATAACACTAAAGCTTCACCAATATATCAGCTAATATCACATTCAACAATACATGCTACGGGGGTTTTATGTGGTATAAAAGACAAAGTAGCACAGAAATGTAAAGTGGGATGTGTTGTTGTGGTAAAAACACTGTCCTGAACTTTTCATCTCACTTAACTGTAGGATTAGAACAAAGATATTCATTTTGGAGGAACAAACAAGTGAACCACTTGATCACGTTTAGAGGGTGAACCAGCTAAAATTCTGTCAAAGTGTTTTAATAATAGGACTGCACAGTGGCACAGTTGGTACAGCTGTTGCCTTGCAGCAAGAAGGTTCTGGGTTCAATTCCCAGCCCCAGTCTTTCTGCATGGAGTCTGCATGTTCTCCCTGTGCATGCGTGGGTTTTCTCCAGGTACTCCAGTTTCCTCCCACAGTCCAAAAACATGTCAGGTTAAATTGCCCCTAGGTGTGTGTGTGTGTGGATGGTTGTTTGTCTCTGTGTTGCCCTGCAACAGACTGGCGACCTGTCCAGGGTGACCCCACCCCTCACCCAGAACATTAGCTGGAGAGGCACCAGGGACAAGGGTGTAAAGAAGATGGATGGATGTTTTAATAATGATTTAAATGCTTCAAATCAAGGGTGTTTCGTCTCATTTTGTATCCATCTCCTGACTGTGACCATGTGCTTCACGAGTTCAGCCAAAATGCTGAAAGTATCAGACGACTATCACTTGGTGGAGTAAAAGAAAAGGAAAGCAAACATTGACTGAATATATTTAAATTGTGCTTTTACAAATTTTATGTTACTGTCATTAAAGTTAAAACAAAAACTGCCTCCAGTTATTTTCCTTAAAACAAAAAGTGACAGAAGTCAAAAGCCTTAAAGCGGCCAGTGGGTTTTATACTTGAAAACACTGGAAACAGCCACAGGGAACATTTGTTTTTAAAGAAACTGAAAAGTTATCTGTAGTTAGCCAGCTAGATTAATTTAAAGAGCCTGAATAAGGGTTAAAATCATCAGAATTCAGCCAGCAAATATATGTCTAAGATAACATATGCAGGCTAAAAATTCAGTCTGGTGAAGAAAACCCAGAAAGGACTTTTCTTTTTTTCTGCCTCCAGACAAAAACCTGTAATGATGCTACAATGAGGAACCAGGTTGTTTTACTGTGGGACCAGTGACAAGCTTTGTCTTTACAGTTCTTAGATGGTGTTCAGCTCCTGAATGATGTTTAGATCCTGTTCTTATTTCTACTCCCAGTCACTGTTTCTGATCCAAGTTAATGGTATTCGGAGTTTTAATGGCCCCCCGTAGTGATCACCAGAGAACAGCCAATATCTGTGAAAACATGTCATACACCCCCCTCTAAAACATGCTAATAAATGCCTATTTTAGCAGTTCAAACACAATTTTTTTCTTAATATGCATGAATGCTTACAGTGGAAACTGCTTAGCACTATTGGAGAATCTAACATACGGTCTCTTTTTATTATTATTATTATTATTATTATTATTATTATTATTATTATTATTATTATTATTATTATTATTATTATTATTATTATTGTTGTTGTTGTTGTTGTTAATTTTTATTTTTTTTTAATTTCCTTTATTTAACCAGGTAAAACCCCACTGAGATCCAGATCTAATTTTCAAGAGGGACCTGGGCAGAAATATGTCATATCTCTGCTCTTCATGTTCAGCACAAAGTAAAATATTAAATTTATTCATGAACAGGTTTCTATGGAATTATACTTAAACATTCCTGGACACGTTAGGCAACATAAAAAGAAGTTAAAGAAATGACTGTTTTGTTAAAAGATGCTTCAATTAATTAAATTTTTTCTGTATTCTAGCTTTTTATTGTCCTTTTTTAGGTGCAATCTACAGCAAGAAGGATGGGTGGCATTTTTTCATGTTTTTTCATAAAACACTTAGTGAACATTTCCAAGCTTTTCAATAAACTCCCTACTGAAGTACATCAAAGGGGTGTAAGACCGCCCGGGTGCAACACTGATCCTCTGATAAAGAACAGAGAACATCTGTTCAGCCAGTTGGTGGTCTGCTGAACTTTTACAGCCACAGGGATTTCTGAGGTGAAACTGTTCTGCTCAGACTGTTACACACACAAGCACAGTGTAGGACACAAGCTATAAGTTTGCTAGGAATATGCTCTCACTGTAGGCATTATGGTGGAATTAGGGTCTTGATTGCAAACGACTAAAAGAGAAAATCTAATTAAATACAGGATTTGTAAAAGTATCTGTGCCGAGGATTACAGACTCAGCTTCAAAACACCCAGGGAGTGATACTTACATAAACTGATGGACGAAGCAGATCCTGGTCCAAACGCACATTTTTCTTTAATCACCAACAAGGTGAACAGTGTTTATTACACTACTAAAACTCTATCCAAAATGCCAAACATATACACAATCTGCCCTGGAAGCTAAACTTCCCAGGAGAGAAGCAATTATAATTATATGTGTTGGTTCATAAAAAGGAGCCATTTTAAAGTTAAAGAAAGAACTGATTCATTCTTCTTCAAAGAATGTTCTCTGTTGCTCAAGTGGTGTAGTTAAAGCAAACTAATCTCACATCCAGCTTTGAATAATAATTCCTTCTTTTGAGTTAAACAAGTTGTGGGATGTAATAACTTCAACCTTTTTAAAATGTAAGTAAAATGTTACACACAAAAAGATGTTCAGGTGGGATGGGAATGTTAACCTGTGAAGGATACTAATCAAGATTTATTCATTTGTAACTGTGATTAGACATTTAGCTTGGAGACTTAGCAAACCAGCACCCTGAGTGAATAAATTAAAAGGGCTGCAGAAGTGATCCAGATGGTGGTTTACACTGAACCAGGTTCTGGTTCTGGTTTCTGGGAGTTTTTCCTCTCCACTGTCGCTACATGCATGCTTGGTATGAGTGAATGCTGCAAGTAATATTCTGTGTTTCCTTACACAGACAATCTTTTAAATTAATTTGAATAATTAACAGAACATAATTCACTGTTTGACAGTTAGGATTAATTGGAATGCATGTATGATTGAACTGAAATTATTTTTTTGTAAAGTCCCTCAAGATGACATTTGTTGTGAAGTGATGCAACATAAACAAACTTGCATGAAATCATTAAATATTGTTAAATAATTAATGCACCAATTTAAGTAGTTTAAAGTTGGAAAATCAGACAACATTGT
This sequence comes from Poecilia latipinna, assembly GCF_001443285.1. Taxonomy (NCBI): domain Eukaryota; kingdom Metazoa; phylum Chordata; class Actinopteri; order Cyprinodontiformes; family Poeciliidae; genus Poecilia; species Poecilia latipinna. The sequence continues at coordinate 56,527 of NW_015114735.1, read as the reverse complement.
CATCAAATGCAGTTTAAATGGCTAAAATATCAAAGTGCTTCTCCACATCCAGAGTTAATCTTATGTAAAAACAGTTTTGTATATTCTGAATTCTTCAGGCCATTTCATCCATGGCCTGAAGAATCCAGTTCTTCAGGCCATGGATGAAACAACACTTGTCCAAATCTGTGAAGAGACCTTTTTGACATTCTTGCAATATAACGCCTGCTGTTCTTTGCTGGAGAGGATTTGTTGTTCTGTCGTCCACTAGAAATCACTCTACAGGATGCTCTGCTGGATTTAAATGTAACCTTTATGTGTTTTCCACATCACAAGTGATTTTGTGAATGTTTCAGAGGGGTTTTCATTTTTGCAGTGCTTGAAAATTCCCTCCCCTGCCAAGAACTTTAGACTAGGTTCATCTTTTTATTCACAATCACTCAGCCGTTCCTGCAGCAAGACGTCACAGTCAGCACTATGAATTCAGGGCAGCAGGGCTGGGCTGGGACACACCGGAGGCAGATAACCTGGTTTCATTTCATTTGTTGTTTTATGCTAAACAATAATCACCTTTATTTTTAAATTGTTTGGAACATTTCAGTCATGCAGCTTAGTGTTTTAAAGTCACTATTTTATAAGATTTAAGGAGGCTGATTTCAGAATGAGAGAAATAAGTTTTCACAAAATGTTCCGTTTTTAATTCAGTAGTTTATTTAGTTGAGACAATAATATCCAATATTGGGTTTGAAAGAATGAAATATGAACAGACGACANGTGTGTGTGTGTGTGTGTGTGTGTGTGTGTGTGTGTGTGTGTGTGTGTTGTGATATTCAATCAGTTTTCTGTGATTCAAAACTCCCCATCACTGTCACAATGCTCTGATTTGATGAGTGCAGACATGTCTGATTATATCTCACACAACGTTCTGATGGTGATCAAAAGTTTTCAGATTCAGCAAAACATTCATCCATCTTCAAAGCATGCCTGCTTTTAAGTCTTTTCATGCAAACTTGCAGTTTAAATATAAGAGAAGTTGTTCAAATGAAATATTGTTCTCATTCAAAGATCACTGTACATTTCTACAACTATGTGATCATGGAAACCTAATTGACTATTGAGGTAGCAAGTACTGCAATTAATTGTAAAAAAAAAAAAAAAGTAAAGTATTTCTGAAAAAGACAAAAGAACATTTGTAAAGACACCTAACTCTTAATTCTAAATCTCTTTGGTCTCCTCCTCACTTCAGCTGATCAGCTGCAAGCTAACTAGAAATGAGTCCTTAGTGTAGTCAACAAAGTGGTGATATCAAAATGGTGATTTTTATATTCTAAACGGTTAAATTTGTTTTAAAAGAAATCATTATTACTGTGACAAAGATCAGAAAAAATTTAAGTGCATTATCTATGTTTCTGTTCAAATTGTGAACTTTTTATCTAACTTTGTTTAATTCTGCAATATTTGTCCTAAAAACATCTCAGTGCTGCCCTCTTTGGGTTGAACGGTGGTTACTGCAGTTGGATTTTTCTATTGGTTACAACAGCGCAGCCCGGTGGCTGTCTGCGTCACAGCCCAGTGTTCTGGTATAAAAACAGCTCACTCAGACACACGCCCCCTGGTGGCGAGTCAGGAGTTGGATTTGTGAGCGTTGACCAGCAGCATTTCTCAGTTTTGCATGTTATTTATTTACAACATGGACTCCAGGCTTTTTATTGTAGGATGACGGACTGCAGTGATGGGAAGTGGGAGGGACTCACAGCAGCACTTGTTTTTTTCTGAGTCATTTACTGCAGAGCAAATGGTGCTTTCATGTGTTGTCAATGTCTCCAGTAGCACAAAATAGTCACTAGATTTGCTGCTAGTTGCTTTTTTGAAACAAAGTTGCTTGTCCAGACCACAGCCTCACCCTCATCTCAGCACTTGAACACGCCTCTCATTCTGTCTTTTCTCTGCTTATTTTGGTGAAATTTCCCAGAAATGGTCTGAGAGCTGGTTTATGCTTTAATAAGGGGTTTGGTTACACTTTAAGCATCAGGAAAATGCTGAATGGACACCAATCCTCCCAAAGCTCTGCTGGTTTCTGACATTTAAGATGTTAACATCTAAAACATTTCAAGAGCAACCAGCCATGTTAATGCGAATCATGTGATTCCATTTCTGAATTGGGTCAACCATTGTGCAGCATGTATTGGGCTCCAGAATTACAGTGTGAGTGTACATAATTATCAATATTATTACATTTCCACTGCTCCCCTTTGAAATCAACTCATTATGTAGTCTCAAGGTACCCTGAGGTATGACTCTAATCAGCCCTAATTATTGATGTATAATTGCCTTCAGCTTCACACAGAAGTGTAAAGGGACTCGTTCCTCACATCCTTGCATTTACAATGTGACCAGAATCCAGTGGTACAACAATGAGAATGAAAGCAGGAACAGGAAGTGTAGAGACAGCTCCAGCGCTATGCATGGCTTGTATTTTCCCCTCAATTAACTGCCCAAGGTTGAGGATGCAGAAATTCCCATGGCGATGCACCTCTCTCCTAGCTTGCATTTCCTCCCTACAATCCTCAGGCAGGCAGAGCACATCTTTCACAGCTCCTTCCAAAAGACTGTCTGGATGCAGCGCTAATAGTGAAGAATATTAATGCCTGGAGATGCCCTTTGGCTGCCTATTAATTAACCCAGCTCATTCATAGATGATTGATAAACTGTTCTGAGCTGCTACAGCAAGGGTGCAGTTATGACTAACAACTTGAATTTTGGCTGATTTGTTGATAAATTTAAATTAACAGAAGAGCTAATTAGAGAGTCCACTTTACACATCAGTAATCATTTCCGAATCAGAAAATCTCTAATATGGATTTCCTTAAATTTGAAGAGTCTGAAAGCAGATAAATGTGGAATAAAGGAGAGGAGGATCCATGGAGGGCATGTCTGGGTAATCCCTCCCAACCTATTAAAACATACAGTTTAAGTGACATAGTGATTAATCAATATGCATAAAATATGCTTCCACAAATCATCAAATAAAATCAACAAATAAGTACTTATTTGACTTGGTCTTTTTATGTTGGCACAGAAAAGACAGAAAATACAAGCTGGCATCACGGAGGCACTTCCAGTCCAATGGCAGGTAGAAGCTTCGTTGTGCTGGACCCTCCGATTCTGTGAGATCAGCGAATTAAAAGCTTGATGGACAGAAACATTAAAATGCTCATTTTAGAGAGTAAATAAACTTCAAGCCAAGATTCTGCTTTCATCACAGGTAGAGGTTCTGCTTGCTCTCTTACTTTGCTTAAAGAATCATCACTCTGCAAGATTTGTGTAAAGTTTGGTGTACAGTAGGTAAGGAAAACATCTGGCTAAGAGTGAAGCATGTCTGTAACATCAGATTTGTATATCATATTGAATCAAACTGCAATTCATCTCAACCTTTTCAATCAAAGCAGTTTATCAGCCCCAGATTCCTGATTCAGCAATACTGCTGGGAGAAATGCTCCAATCTGAACACCCTGCCATTAAGGGAAACAATTTGATCTCATTTCAGTCTTAAGATAGTATAATTATGATTGGACACAGAATATCTGGGAATGTCAAGTTTGTATTTAAGCCTGGATGTTACTGGGCCATTCTAGCATGTGAACGCGTGTTGATGTGAACCAGTTAAATCTCTGTCTGGCCGTTTGGTTAGAAAGACGTTGGATTGGAGATATGATCCTTACTTGAAGAATTAATGACTGGTTTTGAGGATCGGGGCGGTGCATAGTTTTGAATCAAGAAGGTTGTGGGTTTGAATCTGGGCTCTTTCTGCAGGAAGCCTGAATGTTCTCCTTGTGCATGTGTGGGTTCTCTCTGGGTACTCCAGCTTCCTCCCAGAGGTTCATTGATCTCTAAATTTTCTTTAATCATGACTGAGTGTGTGCATGGTTGTGTCACTATGTTTCCCTCTGATGAATCTGTCTAGGATGAAACCTGCCCATGTGTTTCCAGTCAGAACCTGAAGTCTGGCCACTCCCACTTCACATGAAAGACAAATTCTTAAAAGGGAACAGACAGGAAGTGGTAACCCCACTTCCTGTAGTTTCACTGCCTCATTAACTCACAAAGCTATCTCCAGTGTTTGTATTTAATATTTGTTTAGCATGTTCACCTCCAAAAAGATAGACTTCAAATGCGTAAGGTGAAGTCAGCGATAACAAACTGACCTTTATCATAATGAGAAGTCAAGTTCTTTTTTTATATAAGGCATAAAATAATCTAATCACTTCTCTACTTATCGTTAGAACACAGAAGGGCCCTTTGGTCTCTGCAATTTCCAGTCCATATTGTTTCTTCAAGCCTGCAGTATGAATCCAATTACGGAAGGAGTGGGTGCATGTACCTTAAGTTTCCCTTGCAGACCCGGTTTCATCAGGAGCAATTCACCATGTTTAAAGGTTATCTCTCTGCTGCCTTCATCAGAAGTTGTTCAGTCTATTAGCTGGCTGAGAGAGTAAAGTTGCCCTTTAAACACGTGCTTTCAATAACATCTGATTCTGCTCTGTTCATTATTTACAGAGCAGCATTGACTTTTTATTCCTGATATTACTTCAACAGAGGAAACTATCAAAAGACAGCCTTGGGACAGAATTAGAGCTGGAGTATGTGGTGGCGGAGCATTTAGAGAAATGTTCATCTCCCATGCCAACTGGATAAAATTCCTCTATTGTCGTTGTTGTTTCTCCAGGGCACTATTGATAGAGTAACACCAGTGGCTTAACGTCTGCAACAATTTACTTCTGCAGATGTTGTGGATGTGACTAGAGCGTTAAAATAAATCAATAAACAGTAGTGGAAAAAGTGAATGTCTAATAATACTCAATCTTGGATGATTTTAAATTATTGAAATATATGAGTGATAAATAGAATATCATGAAAAAGTTAAAAGATTTATTTGAAAATAAATTCATATTATTTATATTAATGAAATACATCCAGCCTTTATTTCTCATAAACTCATGTTGATAGTTAACTCAAAACACCTGCAAGCATTTTATGAGCAACACCATCCTAAGGAAGACTTTCTGAAGAAGCAGGTTGTCTGCAGAGTGCTGTAACCATAAGAACAGAAAGTTGAGTGGAAAGAAAAAGTGTGGTAGTAGAAGCTGCACCAGCAACAGTGATAACTTCAGTATTGAGAGGATTACCAATCAAATCCATTCATGAGTTTTGGGAAGTTTTACAAAGAATGGAGTCAGAACAGACCGTTCATATCCGGGCTTCAACGTTTTACCCTGCAGACAAATGATCTGCTTCTCTGTGGTCCAAAGTTCTCCTTTCAGATGGAAGTAAAGTTTGAATTTCTTCTGGACAAAACGACCTCAGAGTCTGGAGGGACAGTTTAGAGGATAAGTATCCATGCTGCTTCAAATCCAATGTGAAGTTGAGATGATTTGAGGCGCCACGTCGTCGGCTGGTTCTGGTCTGCTGGGTTTTATGACGTCCACAGTCAACAGTGTATTATCTAATAAAATTGATAAGGACTTGAAATATTTCATATTATAAATGAGCTTCATCTTCTGAAATAATAAAAACTTAAGTTTTTTATGATACTCTAATTGTTATAGATGTACCTGTATGCATTAGAGGTAAGGTACTTTGGTCACCAGATATACAAAAATATTTATTCTGTTAAGTATTATATTTATATTTTCTTGATAGATTCCTTAGTGTTTACTTAACTTTAATGGAAGCAGCCTGACATTTTAACAAATAGAGCTGATGTTGGTTTGAATTTCTTTTTTAATTAGGAAATGGATTGTCTTATCAAATCCTAACAAGAAAAAAAGCAGATTGTTGCAGTTTGTCAGAAAATCAATAAACACTTTTTTCATTTATTGTCTTAATGAATAAAAAAATGACAGCAGATTCTCTGTTGTCATTGCTCAGGATACAGTGATCCATGTCACAACCCAACGTGAGTCTGATGATAATTACCATGAAACATCAAAATCAATGAGAGTCCAGCTACAGTTAGGGGAATAATGTACAAATACTTTTAGATCCCTTTTAGGAGATATTGGGAATCTTATTAGTCATAAAGCAAAGTTAAATCAATATAAAATCATTATCAATAATTCAGTTTGTAAACCTGTATGTCTAAAATAATTAGAATATTGTGGAAAAGTTTAAAAGTGATGAATTGTGTACTCAGTTACTGACAGAATGAAATAAGCAATTATTTCTTGTGATTTTGATGTTTAAGGTTTATTCCATGTCTCTGCCCACTGAAGGTGTTTTTTCTTCCTTTGCTACCTGGTCTGATCCAAACCCTACAGAATCTTTGGTCTGATGTAAGGAGGAAGACGAGAGACCAGAAACAAAATCTCAAATTATTATTTTCAGAGGCTGCAATGTAAGCTTATTATTTCCTTATAATAATAGTAATTTGACTTGACAGTATTTGGTACAGTTTTTAAAATGTCATTAAGAAGGCATGCGGCGGCCTGCTTTGTTTTATAAGCCGTAGTGAAATTTGGAGCCATCTCCTCACATGATCATTTAATGTCTTCTAGCTGTAATTAACATCGGCGAAGGACTGGCTGCACAGAAACGATGTTTGTGTTTCCAACCGACAGCCTCGGCTTTCTAACTCACAACGGCTCTGCTGCCTAAATGTTGACACGAAAAGCTTGAGATAAAAGTCTCAGCTGACGAAAAAGCAGGAATTCAACGTTGAACAACTCTTAAATGTCACACCATAATTGCTACAGCGGCTGACGAATGCCAACAAGCATTTAATGGAATCAGAGAGAAGCCGAGTGCTAGGTGCTACAAAATGACAGGCTCCTCTTCAGCAGGAATTCAACTCGCTGGGCTGACATCAGGGCATGGAACAATAACACTAAAGCTTCACCAATATATCAGCTAATATCACATTCAACAATACATGCTACGGGGGTTTTATGTGGTATAAAAGACAAAGTAGCACAGAAATGTAAAGTGGGATGTGTTGTTGTGGTAAAAACACTGTCCTGAACTTTTCATCTCACTTAACTGTAGGATTAGAACAAAGATATTCATTTTGGAGGAACAAACAAGTGAACCACTTGATCACGTTTAGAGGGTGAACCAGCTAAAATTCTGTCAAAGTGTTTTAATAATAGGACTGCACAGTGGCACAGTTGGTACAGCTGTTGCCTTGCAGCAAGAAGGTTCTGGGTTCAATTCCCAGCCCCAGTCTTTCTGCATGGAGTCTGCATGTTCTCCCTGTGCATGCGTGGGTTTTCTCCAGGTACTCCAGTTTCCTCCCACAGTCCAAAAACATGTCAGGTTAAATTGCCCCTAGGTGTGTGTGTGTGTGGATGGTTGTTTGTCTCTGTGTTGCCCTGCAACAGACTGGCGACCTGTCCAGGGTGACCCCACCCCTCACCCAGAACATTAGCTGGAGAGGCACCAGGGACAAGGGTGTAAAGAAGATGGATGGATGTTTTAATAATGATTTAAATGCTTCAAATCAAGGGTGTTTCGTCTCATTTTGTATCCATCTCCTGACTGTGACCATGTGCTTCACGAGTTCAGCCAAAATGCTGAAAGTATCAGACGACTATCACTTGGTGGAGTAAAAGAAAAGGAAAGCAAACATTGACTGAATATATTTAAATTGTGCTTTTACAAATTTTATGTTACTGTCATTAAAGTTAAAACAAAAACTGCCTCCAGTTATTTTCCTTAAAACAAAAAGTGACAGAAGTCAAAAGCCTTAAAGCGGCCAGTGGGTTTTATACTTGAAAACACTGGAAACAGCCACAGGGAACATTTGTTTTTAAAGAAACTGAAAAGTTATCTGTAGTTAGCCAGCTAGATTAATTTAAAGAGCCTGAATAAGGGTTAAAATCATCAGAATTCAGCCAGCAAATATATGTCTAAGATAACATATGCAGGCTAAAAATTCAGTCTGGTGAAGAAAACCCAGAAAGGACTTTTCTTTTTTTCTGCCTCCAGACAAAAACCTGTAATGATGCTACAATGAGGAACCAGGTTGTTTTACTGTGGGACCAGTGACAAGCTTTGTCTTTACAGTTCTTAGATGGTGTTCAGCTCCTGAATGATGTTTAGATCCTGTTCTTATTTCTACTCCCAGTCACTGTTTCTGATCCAAGTTAATGGTATTCGGAGTTTTAATGGCCCCCCGTAGTGATCACCAGAGAACAGCCAATATCTGTGAAAACATGTCATACACCCCCCTCTAAAACATGCTAATAAATGCCTATTTTAGCAGTTCAAACACAATTTTTTTCTTAATATGCATGAATGCTTACAGTGGAAACTGCTTAGCACTATTGGAGAATCTAACATACGGTCTCTTTTTATTATTATTATTATTATTATTATTATTATTATTATTATTATTATTATTATTATTATTATTGTTGTTGTTGTTGTTGTTAATTTTTATTTTTTTTTAATTTCCTTTATTTAACCAGGTAAAACCCCACTGAGATCCAGATCTAATTTTCAAGAGGGACCTGGGCAGAAATATGTCATATCTCTGCTCTTCATGTTCAGCACAAAGTAAAATATTAAATTTATTCATGAACAGGTTTCTATGGAATTATACTTAAACATTCCTGGACACGTTAGGCAACATAAAAAGAAGTTAAAGAAATGACTGTTTTGTTAAAAGATGCTTCAATTAATTAAATTTTTTCTGTATTCTAGCTTTTTATTGTCCTTTTTTAGGTGCAATCTACAGCAAGAAGGATGGGTGGCATTTTTTCATGTTTTTTCATAAAACACTTAGTGAACATTTCCAAGCTTTTCAATAAACTCCCTACTGAAGTACATCAAAGGGGTGTAAGACCGCCCGGGTGCAACACTGATCCTCTGATAAAGAACAGAGAACATCTGTTCAGCCAGTTGGTGGTCTGCTGAACTTTTACAGCCACAGGGATTTCTGAGGTGAAACTGTTCTGCTCAGACTGTTACACACACAAGCACAGTGTAGGACACAAGCTATAAGTTTGCTAGGAATATGCTCTCACTGTAGGCATTATGGTGGAATTAGGGTCTTGATTGCAAACGACTAAAAGAGAAAATCTAATTAAATACAGGATTTGTAAAAGTATCTGTGCCGAGGATTACAGACTCAGCTTCAAAACACCCAGGGAGTGATACTTACATAAACTGATGGACGAAGCAGATCCTGGTCCAAACGCACATTTTTCTTTAATCACCAACAAGGTGAACAGTGTTTATTACACTACTAAAACTCTATCCAAAATGCCAAACATATACACAATCTGCCCTGGAAGCTAAACTTCCCAGGAGAGAAGCAATTATAATTATATGTGTTGGTTCATAAAAAGGAGCCATTTTAAAGTTAAAGAAAGAACTGATTCATTCTTCTTCAAAGAATGTTCTCTGTTGCTCAAGTGGTGTAGTTAAAGCAAACTAATCTCACATCCAGCTTTGAATAATAATTCCTTCTTTTGAGTTAAACAGGTGTGGGATGTAATAACTTCAACCTTTTTAAAATGTAAGTAAAATGTTACACACAAAAAGATGTTCAGGTGGGATGGGAATGTTAACCTGTGAAGGATACTAATCAAGATTTATTCATTTGTAACTGTGATTAGACATTTAGCTTGGAGACTTAGCAAACCAGCACCCTGAGTGAATAAATTAAAAGGGCTGCAGAAGTGATCCAGATGGTGGTTTACACTGAACCAGGTTCTGGTTCTGGTTTCTGGGAGTTTTTCCTCTCCACTGTCGCTACATGCATGCTTGGTATGAGTGAATGCTGCAAGTAATATTCTGTGTTTCCTTACACAGACAATCTTTTAAATTAATTTGAATAATTAACAGAACATAATTCACTGTTTGACAGTTAGGATTAATTGGAATGCATGTATGATTGAACTGAAATTATTTTTTTGTAAAGTCCCTCAAGATGACATTTGTTGTGAAGTGATGCAACATAAACAAACTTGCATGAAATCATTAAATATTGTTAAATAATTAATGCACCAATTTAAGTAGTTTAAAGTTGGAAAATCAGACAACATTGTCATCAAATGCAGTTTAAATGGCTAAAATATCAAAGTGCTTCTCCACATCCAGAGTTAATCTTATGTAAAAACAGTTTTGTATATTCTGAATTCTTCAGGCCATTTCATCCATGGCCTGAAGAATCCAGTTCTTCAGGCCATGGATGAAACAACACTTGTCCAAATCTGTGAAGAGACCTTTTTGACATTCTTGCAATATAACGCCTGCTGTTCTTTGCTGGAGAGGATTTGTTGTTCTGTCGTCCACTAGAAATCACTCTACAGGATGCTCTGCTGGATTTAAATGTAACCTTTATGTGTTTTCCACATCACAAGTGATTTTGTGAATGTTTCAGAGGGGTTTTCATTTTTGCAGTGCTTGAAAATTCCCTCCCCTGCCAAGAACTTTAGACTAGGTTCATCTTTTTATTCACAATCACTCAGCCGTTCCTGCAGCAAGACGTCACAGTCAGCACTATGAATTCAGGGCAGCAGGGCTGGGCTGGGACACACCGGAGGCAGATAACCTGGTTTCATTTCATTTGTTGTTTTATGCTAAACAATAATCACCTTTATTTTTAAATTGTTTGGAACATTTCAGTCATGCAGCTTAGTGTTTTAAAGTCACTATTTTATAAGATTTAAGGAGGCTGATTTCAGAATGAGAGAAATAAGTTTTCACAAAATGTTCCGTTTTTAATTCAGTAGTTTATTTAGTTGAGACAATAATATCCAATATTGGGTTTGAAAGAATGAAATATGAACAGACGACATTTTCAGAAAATTAAAAATATATTTTACATTTCTTGTCCAAGCGTACTCTATCATTTGGTAAAGACCAGATAGCAAACATCTTCTGACACAAACAGCAAAAGCATTATGATAGTACATACACGCTGCTTTTCTGTTGTTCGGATTATTTGCTTAGAGACCAGTCTATGTGAGGGATGTGAACTTCAGGTTCCTTATGATTAGAAGGATGAGCGGCCGGGTGCAACACAGTGTCAGCTCATGATTACAGCATTCAAACAATGTTTCAAGGTTTCTTCAAAGGGGATTCACAGCTCAGAATGATCCTCAACATGGCGGTGACATTTGGTGGAAGGAACGAACGTTTACCTGAGATTTCTTTAGATTATTGGCTATGCAGCCTGGCAGGTAACAATCAGGGACAATTCAATACCAATTTTCTATTGTACTCAGTCAGCTTATACAACATGTTTCATGATGGTTTTGCACATCTCAATATGGCAATTTTTGAGAAACTTTGATGTGCTGTTCTAACCCAAACGGTTCTGACAGGCCTGACAAAAGACGCCTTACGCATCACAATTATATACCTGAAAAATGACAGGGTTTTCTCTGAGTCTCAGTTTGTAGCATGCACATTCTGGGCACATCTGCTTGTACATGCAATTATGAAATCAGTCAGTCATGTGAAATCTGAGTAGCTGTTAATGTCATGTGGATTCGGGTCAGGGCCCTGAGTTAATGGGTCAAACATCAGAACAGGAAACCTGAGTGAGGAGGCAGCAGGAATCTGTAGCAGGTGGATTGGTTCAAGGATCCTCCATTGGCAGAAACTGCTAACATCAGGTGTCTTGTGCATCGCTGTGAGATTTGAATTGTGGGTTTCTTTACTTTGCATTGTTGTCATAATTCAGCCACATTGTTTCATTTTATTTATTTATTTTTCATCCATTCAGAGGGAAATTTCTGGTGTGTTTGGATCTTTGCTGCATAACCCAAGAGTGCTTGAGCTCAAAGTCACAAAATGATGGCAAAACAAGTCTTCTTCAGGATTCTTTGTTCAACATCAAAATTCATGTGTCCACCAATTATACAAGTTCAAAAATCCCACAGCATCACACTGCCACTACAGTACTTGTCAGGAAAGCCGTTTCCCCACAATGAATTAAATTAGAATTTGAAAACATTTAAGTGTCACAAATGTCTTAAAGTTGGATAAAAGAACAGAGAGGGAGCAAATATGCTTTTTCAAATCACTGCTTATAAAAACAATTATCTTACCAAAAAGAAAACTAGCAATTAGGCCATAAAGAATATACTGAAAAGTAAGTAAGGCAAGTCTGTAGCCTGATTCCTGCACGTTTACATTTTTTTTTCTGAGTGCATACTGGAGTTACAAGGTGCTTAAACCTGTTTTTTGTTTTGCTTTAGTTCACACACATCATTTCAGGTGTATGTATATCTTATGTAAGGATGAAATAGAAGGTTACAAGTCAACAAGAGTCACACAAATTGTGTGAAAGAAAGTGAGAACATGCCAGGTGCTGAATTCAGCAGAAATATGTAAAGACTGTGTTAGAGTTCACAGCAAAATGTTGGTACTTAAAGAAGGAGTCAGCTGAAACGACATTCACCTTTAACAGAACAGATTCATGTGCATCCGTAGTGGTTTTAATCAGCCACAACACTTTATACAACCAGGGCAGCTCAAGAATGAAGTTTTTTCCATTCTTGTTCTGTTTCACAACTATGTGCTACTTTGTTTTTCAATCACATAAAAACAAGAATACATAAGCTTGTGAGTTTATCTGTGTACAGGGACAAGTGTTTAAGATTTACAGCTTAAGCTAATTTGCAATGCTTGTTCCTGGTTGGGCTTAGTTCACATAAAAAACAAAGAATAATGGCCATGTGCAAATGAAAACAGATGGATTATTTAAGACTCAGATTGAAATCCTCAGGATGTTTTCACACCTGATAGTCTGGTAGGGTCAAGTGAGAACAGAAATTGCCACATTTGTTACATTTCAGCTGATGCAGTTCTCTGAACTGTCAAACACTGAGCCCCCTGTGGGGGCGCTGCACCGACAACCACTGAAGGAAACACACACAGACCTCTGAAGAAGACACTGAGAGTAACTTCCTTCTTCATGAAATGTAAAAAAAATGGAGTGGCATCAGATTTCTCTCCCTGTAAGTAAACCAGGGTTTGATGGTAAATGGACTGAATTAGCACTTTTCCAATCATTTTGACCTCTCAAAGTACTTTACACTAGAGTCACATTCACCCATTCATACACAGATCGGTAGGCAATTTGGGGTTAAGTCCCATGCTCAGGGGCACATTGACATGTGGCAGGAGGAAGCTGGAATCAAACCTACAACCTTCTGATCACAAGACAACAACGCTACAGAGCCACAGTCACCCATAACAAAGCAACATCTCCCCAAATGAAGCAAATTTTCTAGGTAAATGGACCAGAGTTGGATTAAAGGGAACTAAACAAGGCTGCTGTGAAAACACCCTAATTCAGGCGTGTCCAAAGTCGGTCATCGAGGCCCGGCATCCTGCACGTTTTAGTTCTCTCCCTGGTGGCAGTAACAACATTTTCAGCTTGTCAAAGTTCCTCTTAGACCTCCTAACGAGCCATCATTTGATCCAGGTGCGTTAAACCAGGGAGAGAATAAAACATGCAGGATGCCGGGCCTCCAGGACCCACTTTGGACACCCCTGCCCTAATCGAACGAGTTAACGACAGCCTATATGTTCTGTTTATGGATTTTTTCCTTCCAGAAAAGAAGCTTCTGCTGTAATTATATGTGAAAACTTTCTTATCTGATATATTGTATTGCTTGACTGGATTATGTGATAAGATGGGTCCAATTTGATCATATGAAATTAAATATGCGTCTGTGTGTAAGAGTCCGTTGTAATGTACTGATCTGGTTGGCAGTGTTTTAACAAACCTCATTGCATTAAATTTCCAATTAGAACTTTTTATTCAATGCATCTTGCAACATTTTTCTTCTAAAATGTTGCCAAAGCAACGATCTGGCACTGAAACGCTGTGGGAAGGAAGTCGTTGCTGAAAAACAAAAAATGTACATGGGAACAAAAGATTCAACCATGTTCCCATCAAATCTACTGCTGATCATAAAACCTGACCTTGATGTGAAATATTGACACTAACAATGTTTAGATCATTGTTCATTTTGAGGGTGATAACAAAGTACATGTATTTTGTTTTTCACCTGCTGTTGACACGTTCAGCGTCTGAGACTTGTGCCAACATAAACCTGCGTCACCCCGTCATGATTTGTTTGGGAAGCAATTAGTCAAGTCCCCTCTGATCTCCAGCTGTCTGGCACCACATAGAGTCTAAAAGAGCGTATCTGACAGTCTTGCATCATGTTTGAAGAGAAGTAAATCTATACAATATTCAATCCCTTAAATTGAAGAGACAAAATGAGGTTATGTGAGGCGCTGGCACACTGTGGATTTCCAAGGGATTGCTGCATTGAAATCAACCTGACAAACCCTTTGCATTCATTTGCCTCTGGTGATCTGCTGACATCCGTACACACTCACGCAGTTAGGAAAAATCCTCATTTTGATTCTTCCTCTGCCTACCTTTAGGTTAATTAATTGCAATAAAGAATGACTGAAATCAGTTCACTACCCAGGAGGATTCATGGTTATAGAACATTCACCTCATCAACAGATGCCGACATGAGACCGAGTCATGTAAGTGCATGCTACCCTTTTGTTCTTGTACTATTATTCATATTTTCTTTCGTCAAAGAGAAATTTCGTCATACAGGCCATTTACCACTTTCTATTTTTGATGGTTGTTTTGTTTATCGCAGCGTGGGGTTTTCCCCAAAGACAAACAACCACGCAGTCCTTTGAATGTGGCCAATCATAAAGCCAGGTGATGGAAACATGGAGGGTAATCAGCATAGACAAAACAACTATTGTGCACCAGAAAGTCTGGTGGATGTTTGAAACCTCTTTTTGAATTGTTGGTCTCAAAAATGGCTTCTTTCCCGTCGGCCATGTTTATTTACTCTGGTTTTGTGAAATTTTCCATCTGACATCTGAACGTTTGTGAGTGGAATGTGTCCATATGTGGTGTGTTGTCTTTCCTGTGTGGCTGCAAAGTGACGCCGTGCGACCAAACCTGTTGATCGTTTATCATCATGGAGTCTCTAAAGTTTGGAAAATCAACTGATAATTTTAAAGTCCTGTTGTATTTTCTCAGACTGTTTTATCTTGAACTTTTAATGGAAAGACTTAATGTGAGCTTTGTTTACCTTTCAATCTTGAATTTTTATATTAAAAGTTAAACCAATTTTGTTCTACTTGTCATAAATCTATAACAAATTGCAGGTGCCTGATCTTGAATGAACATCAGTTTGTGCCAGTCCTGGAGTGGTTGTTGTCGGTCTTTCTCTCCTCTCCACATTTGTTCCTGTGCAGCGACTTTCTACCTAATCCTGCATCACTTCCACCTCCAGGCCTTCAGCAATCACATCCTGGTTGTTTAGGATTAGTGCTGCTCTCCACCTGATGCCTGATTTCTATTCATGGGTAATAAGCTTTCTCCATGAAACCACAGTTTCCTGGTTATTCCCTGGCACTGTACTCACCCTCATCTGAGGATAGACTGAACCTGCCTGCATTACAGAAATAAGAGAAAACACAAACCTCTCTTTCCTGATACTGTCCTGCCTGCCCTCCCTGATCTTCATTTCTTTATTTGAAACACTAACCGGTCACTCAACCCACCAACCTACAGTAAATATAGATAATAAAACTCCTCTTCCCCTCCACCGTTTTCCTTCTCTACATTTCCAGGATTTCCTGCAAACTTTGTTTCTACGTAGATATTTCTATTTTGTTCGTAAAACTTTGAGTTATCATTCAAACTGAGTCCCAAAATACAATTCTATACAAGAACACCATGAAGAGAAAATATGTATAGGAACGGCAGACATGGGTGGCTGAACAAACAGGTGGAAGTTGGTGAGTATTCTGTGATATGTAGATGATTTTCAGGGTTTGTCCTATAGAGGTGACAGACAAACCGCAGACAGATTTACTAAGCAGAAATTCCCCAGAAGTATAAGCCTGCACTGTGAACACAGCGGTTCATCTAGCAAACTTGCTCAGCCTTCTTAATCACATTTAATTTTTATAGCACACAGAAATGATGGATTTTGCACGCTCATGGAAAGTGTGAAAAGACCTTCAAGCGGCTTGTGGTGAAATCGCTTTAACAAGTCTGACTTTATAAAACTCCTTTTGCCCTTTGGCTAAAGTCTAACTGGGATCATCAGTTTGGTGTGTTTGGAACGGGTTGCAACAGTATCTGAGGATTTTTACCCTTTGGACGGAGCTTTAAACCCCCCACAAAACTTTCTGCGACCCTCACAGTGTTTGGCAGAGAACAACGTCTCTTACACTGAATGTAGAAGCAGACTATCATAACGTGTTTTTTTCTTCAAAGTTGAAAAAACTTTGTGAAGTTTTTTAAACTGCTTTATTAGTTTTCTGCTAATAAAGCAGGAAACTATCTTAAAGTAACTGAGTTAATAGAATGGAAAACGCAGCAGCCTATTAAACTAACAACCAGAACTAGGAGTCCTTAGTGAGCCGCATTTCTGAATTCACTGCAGTTTCACTTTTATTTCTAAATTGTTCCCTTTGGTCCTCCAGTCGGTTTACAACAAAGACGTCCAGCAATATCTGATAACGAGAGCAGACACAATCTTTGCAATGACTTCACTGACGTGTTGAATTAAGTGCACTATGCTGTCCTTTTCTCCAGAAAACTACTGTTGGATATCATTTTTATCTGGTTATATTTCTGCAGGTTGTAATTTAAAATCACTGATCCTCCTTTTTATTTGTATTCCACATTCCCCCAGTTGTTGCTCTGCACTGTGATCTTAATTCAAATATCCCGTCCTCGTCTTTTATGTTCCCATTTTCCTTTTTTAAACTCAAGTCATAGCATGTTGTAATCCCTCTGGTCTTGTTGTTTTCCTCTCATCTGCTCACTTTTGTTTCCGATTGCTTCGCTTTATTGCCTTCAGTCCACACCTGGTGGAATTAGCTCATTTCTATGCTAGCATTAAACAAGTGATTTACTTTCACCCAGCATATCATTTCAGGCTTTCATGTGTCTCTTGCCAGATCCAGTGATCATGTAAACCTGGTGTTAGTTTGCTGTGTTTAATGCTGAATTTCCAGTTTCATTGCCACAAAACAGGATCTGACAAAAGTGACCTGAACTGACTGATGAGGCTAAAAGGTGAGCAGAACTTAAAACCAGGACAACATAACATGAGACCCAGCACTGGTAATTAGGAAGCTTATATACAGAGGAGATGTATTCAGTGATAAAAGAACCAGGTGAGTCTAATAAGTGGAATGTTGAACATCTGTGTGAAAGTGTGGAAACAGGATAAGAGGCCAATAAACAGGCATCTGAACTGGACACAAAACATCTACAAATCAAAAAGAAGTGAGAAACTGGGCACAACAGAGTGAACACAGAGAAATTAAAATATCAATACAAATATCAATTGCAACAATGAACCCAGAAAAACGAGAAAAGAAACACACCAAACAAAAAACAAAAAAAACACGAGAGCAATTTATGTGACCAGGATGTTATGGCAGCCTAATAAGTTGAAAAGTGAGTCACGTTTGTGAAAACCTCCACATTAAGTTTTAAACATTAATATCATCTCATGGTTTCAGTTCTGTGGTTACACTTCTGTTGCATTCCAGTTATTCCTTTAATTTTATTTAATTTATTCAAAAAGTGAAACATCATGACTGAGTGTAAAGTGAAACTTTTTGTTGATTTTGTTTTAATGTTGGAAACATTACTGGCTCCTACAGACACTCCTAATCTGTAAGAACTGTCAATACATTTCATATTGAAAATGTGGTAATACTATTTTTATCTTAGTGACCCCAACAGGTTAAAACTCCTATTCAAATAAATCCTCAAATAAATAAATGGTCATATTTTTTGCTAGCAAAGAGAATGTTGTGTGTGTGTGTGTGTTTGCGTGTGTGTGTGTGTGTGTGTGTGTGTGTGTGTGTGTGTGAATATGTAAAGATAATAAAATATAGATTGTAAATTAGTTTTTGACTTTTACTCCTGTAAAATGACAAGGCTGACAGTGAACTTTGTTATGCAACTTTTATCCAAAGAGCAATCATTAAGTGAAAATACATTCAGTGAGATTGGATCCTGTCTGCATTTCCAACCAGTCATCACAGGTAGATAAAAGAAGACATCACACTCACAATGCAAATGTGATATTTTTCGAAGAGAATGCAATTCATCCGCAATTTGCATGCAAACGGTGCAATAGAGGAAATGGTCATGAATGATGTCAGCCATTTGGTTTAAATTCAGACATGTACTGAGGTGTGCTCATTAAGAAAGGAAAAGGAGAATGAGCAAAAAAATAGCAAAATGAAATTATATGCAGTATGTCATGCAAATATATATTTAGTAAAGCTATTTTGAAAACAACAGAAGATGATGAGTATCCAGCACCTTTTATTGGAAAAATTATGTATCATTGATGAGTGTGGCATTTTAAAATGATCTCAAACTGATTGTCATATTTAAGACTTCACCATTCTCCTAAAATAATAATAAATCATAATGAACAAAGAATAAAAATAAAAAATCACAGAAGCTCTGCCTAAATTGTTGAAACTTCAGCCAATAATGTGAATGTGTTTGCAACATCATTCATTTGTTGGGACTTAGTGCTTTCTGTCTTTTTAGGCCATAAAAATTTATCTTTATAAAAATTTAATCATCACTATTTGTATTCTGTTTTAAAGCTATGAAAAGAGCCAGTTCTCTGGCTCTGTTCCCAACCCATAACCCAGTTTTCCTCGCTGGCATTTTAATTTCCACACTGCCGTGATATTATGTTAGAGTGCTGGAAGTTTGAAGCAAAGCTGCTGTCACATTATTTCTTACCTTTCCATGTATAGTGACACAGAAAATGTGTGTTGCACAAGTCTAAAGGTCAGGAAATGAGATGCATGCGGTAAAAGACAAAGTCCTGTCAAATATGTAAAATATGCTGCACCCCTGTTTTGTACACTGCATCTGTGCTGGGATAAAAGGTGAGGATTCAGTCATTACTTCTCCTTCAGGATGGATTATGTTACTTTCAATGAGCTGGAAGTAAATTAAGTGAATTAAGTTACATATTTCTAAATGTCCAGAAGTTGGTGGTGGTTGGTCGTCTGGCTGGGCTGATGATCAGACTCCATATGCTGCAGTGACAGATGTGTAAGGCGTTACAGGAGCTTTACTTCCCTAAGGTAGCATATCATTCTACGCCATTGATATGCAAAGCACATAAATAACTGTGTTACAGTTTAAACTTGGATTTTCATAAGATTCATCCATTTGTTTTCTGGATATGCCTAATCCTGTCAAGAATCATGGATGAGTTTGGAGACCTCCCATTTTAAATCCTTTATCTCTTTGCAGACATTCCCAACAGACTGCTTATCCCAAAGCTACGATCATAGAGATATTTGGAAATAGTGACTGGGATTTTTATTAGATTTTTTTATTACAATGCCCACTGTAAGATGACAGTTCAAAACCTACCTGGTCTTATTTTCAATTTTGTTAAGTTCTTAAAACTGGAAGAAAGTGTTATTTACTCTACAATGTTCTGGAGCTGTTCAATGAGAGCATGACAAGCAGTTGAAATTTCTCTGCACTCTGGCACTGCCAAGACTGCCAGGAAGCTGGACAGCTTCCTTTGTTCATTTGATGTGGATATATCATGTTATGTCAGAGACTTCACAGCTGCTGAGGTGTGAAGACATCACAGGCGAACAGGAGATGAAGCCCAGATCCATCCTTCAGAGAGAGAAACCGTCCACAGCTGGGTGAGTAAACATCCAGCAAATCAGTTATATTATGTCATTTTTCTGCTGGATTTTACATAATTAAGTGAACAAAGTATATGGAAATAGCTGTGGACTATAAACAATCAGTGTTCCTGCACTCCTGGAGAACGCTGCAGTCTCACAGCAGAGTATATTTTCACAAATTACACCGGTTTCGTTTGCCTCCACCTGTGACAGTCACACTCTGCTGTGCATCAACTTTAAAATTAGATTCCACCTTTTTTGTTGTTTTTTTCCAACAATGCATTTATGACATCTCAATTTTTCATGTGGTACTGATGCCAGTGGAAAGGCACCAGATAATACATTATCTCTGTGTCTGCTTCTGCAATCGACACTTTAATCTCACGCTCACCGAGAGTCGTCTTCTTTACAGCAGAGCTTATTACTGTTGATAGGACAGTGGGAGGTATTAGAGGTGCATTTAGGGTCCTTTTCATAATCGTTTGAAAAACTACAGTGGGGTAACCGAACCATGCAAGTGGCACCATATCACAGTCTTAGGAAATGTAATATTTTTCTTCAGGGCAGGAACATTTATCTGCTGCACTGTTTATACTGCCCTTGTTTTTATATATGTAAAAAAAAAAAATCCCTTCTCAACCTCTCTCTACCAGAGGCCTGGGAGCTTGAGGGTTCTCCTC
>NW_015114735.1:0-31668 GCF_001443285.1 Poecilia latipinna | reverse complement strand
AAAATTAAAATTAAAGACATTTCTGCCTTAATTAATAAAATAATTTTAACTGATGCATAAACATCACATTTTCATTTTCATTGAGTTTTTAAGAACTGCAGTCAAAGACAAGATGGATTTTTAATTGTAAATCTAAATATTTGATGATAAATCCTCACTCTGCCCCCAATAAATGAGGAATTTATAACATGAAAATGAAAATTATGGCCATATTATTGGAGGTTTTGAGACCTAACTGTAATTTTGAATCAAAGTTGAAAAGCTGGAGAGGAATTGACTTTACAGCAACCGCTTGGAAAGATGAGAGAGCATCAGAAAATTCATTGTGATTTTTTGAAAAACTAATTGTTGTTCATGTCTTTATAATGAAGTTAGTTGTTTATACTCATAATTTATTTTTATTCATGATGTTTTGTTTTTCTTGTATTATCACCTAAATAATGACACAGAAAACAAAATTACAAAAAGGTAAGTAGTTTATTTTGCAAGTTTGGCAATGTTCAGCGCTCCATCCAATAATCTGTCTTCTGTTTGCAGGTGTCGTCTGAGGACAGCAGGAGCAGCTCAGAGCAGGGTGAGCCCAGATTCATTTCTCTCAGGTCCCAGGACTGAGTGGCAGCTCAGAGGGGAGTCTTGTTGGACCCGGAGGTGAGCGGCTGGGTGTCTCATTGGAGAATGGCATGGTGCGACTTGTGGTTCACTGACAGCCCGTCCAGGCTCAGATGTGTGAGAATGAGGGAGAGGCGCCCGGCCAGCCGCCGACCTCTGAGGAGGAGCTGAGAGTCCAGGACGAAAGTTCAAACACAGGAGACGACCAGGAGGCGCAGCAGAGACATGAGGGCAGCATGTCATCAAGGAACGTCCGGTTTCTGAAGAGGAGGCTCCATTCATCAGGAGGAGAAAGTTCGTCCAGCCGAACCCTGCCTGGCCACGCCCACTGGGGAAAACCTGCAGCTCAGAGGAAAGGTCACTCAAAGAACACACACACACACACACACACACACACACACACACACACACACTGGAAACTGGAAAACCATAGAGAGCATAAAACTATGGAGAGCAGAGCCATTCCAGAGACAAACCATTCAAGATGATGAGTCCATATCTTGGATCAGGTGGGAAGAAAATAAAATAATCATATCATATGATCAGAAAATTCAGAAACAAACATTTAATTTTGTAATAAAATATTCTTAAATGTTCTTATCTTTTCGTTGGGCAGCATGGAATCGATTAAAGCTGCAGAGGATTCAGCACCTCAACAGTCATGAAGCTCACCCATATGGGGATAAAGACAGCATTGACATTCACACATGGTAGGACCGTCACTGTGGGAGGAGTTAAATCCACTGGAACAAGTTGCTTCATTTGGCTAAGAGATGAATTTCTAACACCAAAGTCACTGGAGCAGATAGTAAACGATTCCTGTTTCCCATGTTACACCTGCTGAGGTCACTGGCTAATTAATGAGCTCCTGTGTGGAGCTGCACCGCCTCTGATGAAGGTCACAGAAATGCTATTTTTGGCTTTAAGTAGGGTCTGCCTTTGTGAGATGATTATATTCCTCTTATTGTATTTAAAGCGAACTGTGGTTGATTAGGAAATGTATTGTCTGCATATTCATTGTTGGAGAGTAAAAAAATCAGCACTAAAGGTCAAAACCTAACACAGTATGTGGAGGCTGATTAGACCTTTATGTAGTAACGTTATAGACCAGGGACGTCAAACTCATTTTTGTTTTGCACCATGTCAAAACTCTGAACGTTCTTACAGGGCCAGCTGTGCCAGAATATATTGATTAAAACTGTTAAAATATAAATAAATAGCCGTTCCTCCAGAATTTTGTGATTGTTTTAGTGTTTTTTTTTTCCAATCAAAATTGCAGATTTTGTGGTGCAAATTTAGAAATGTTTGATGTTAAATGACTGTAAATGTCTGTAATTGATACTCTCTGTATCAATTACAGACTATAGCTTGAGATCACATAAGACTGAAGCAGCAGTCAAAAACTCAATGTTTTTGACCAATTTTGCAAAAATGAATTTTGCAGATTTACACAAAACTTGATGGTCATGTTTTAATCTGGAGTCTGGAGGGTCACATAAAAAGCTACGGTGGGGCAGATTTGGCCCCCGGGCCTTGACTTTGACACACATAGACTGAGTGAAAAACATGTTGGCTTTGACAATTAATTTCCTTAAAATTTATTTCTATTTCTTTCATATTTTAATATGAACTATTTTTCCTAACCTAAAAGCTGATAGTGGGAAGAAAAAAGCAAAAAAAAAAACAACACAAACTGATAAAAATCTGAA
This sequence comes from Poecilia latipinna, assembly GCF_001443285.1. Taxonomy (NCBI): domain Eukaryota; kingdom Metazoa; phylum Chordata; class Actinopteri; order Cyprinodontiformes; family Poeciliidae; genus Poecilia; species Poecilia latipinna. The sequence goes on along the minus strand of NW_015114735.1, from coordinate 29,350 downwards.
CAATTAAACAAACAATCACCCATATCTGTAATTTAGGTATCTTTCATTTGCTTTGATTTACAGAAACACAAAACATGGAAACTTATGAGCTTTGATCAACTTAAAGTACAACAAAACAAAAAAACTTGCCGACATCAAAACATTGAATCCAATAGGTTTCTCATTAGGCTGGTAGCTATTGATGTATAAACTCCCTTCGGCAAACAACATGAAGCCCCCTCTGTTGCTGCGAGTCGGTGAGTCAGAGTTGCTCCGTGCCTGGGCAGCAGCAGCACACACTGCTTTTGTATCAGAGCTGCCTATCAATATTCTTTTCATGCACACGATCAAAGCCGAAGATGAGCCATCTGCATGCTCGGCATTCTCTGGGACAACGTTTGCTTTACCAGAAATTGTGTAACAAGACAGTTATTGTTCCAGGAAACGAGGGAGCTCTCATTAGTCAAGAGAAAATACAGTTATTTGATTGTTATAAGTGGCTCCATGTTTCCCCAGCTATTTTTAGAGCTTAGTTTTCTAAAGAAAAAGAAAAATGAATAATTTAGTCTCGGCCTTAAACTGTAAGCTGGATTCTACGTCATCAGCCTCAGTCATCAATACACAAGGCTGCTCCCTGCGACTGAGACTGGGCTGAATGATGAAAGAGGGCTGAAAATGTTTAAATTTCATGTAAACATCCTTGGACTGGAAAATGGATCAGAAAGTTCTTATTTTTCATTCTAGCAGGAAACTGAAGCACAAACATGTTTACAGCTTCACTTCACCATTTGGATGTTAGAACACAAGCAGAGAGAACTGATTTATTGGACTTCACAGCAAACTTCTTACATATGATGTTTACCCATGAAATGTTATGACATCTGAAATCTATTTGGATATATGTTAAAATATCAAGCAGTTGCTAAGAGAAGCTGTAAAACACTAGAAAATTGCAGCCTGATGATAGTAGCAGATGTATTTTCAACCTCCTTTGTGTTTCTCTGAGCCTGTTAACACCTACCTGACGCATCAACAAGGCAACGACTTGCAGCATTAAAGAATAATTCTGGTTTACTTGAATGGCTGATGTTCCTTTAATGAGGTTCCTGGAGCTCATACACTAACACTAACAGAGGATATTCACCAGATAACCTTTCCATGAAACATGTTTAAAGCGTGAGCAAATTATTCTTCACACTTTCATATTTTATCCTTGTGAAACTGTGGAAGCTTTTCTGTAAGAAGTTTGGTATATTTTAGGTATTCAAACTTTTATGTGTAATGGCTGCTTGTTTGGTGCTAAAGGCTCTGACTGGACTTGGTGATGGAGAATAGCGTCGCTCATGTTGGAGCAGATCTGTTATTTCACTCCTGACTTCTGTTCATAATTTATTTGGATGAGGCGTTCCAGGTTTGGACTATTATTCCCTAGCAAAGGTGTTTGTTCTTACTTTTTGACTTCCAAACCGTTGTTCTGATGCGTAACCACGGCAGCAGGGTATCGTTACAAGGAAAAAGAAGAGAGAACATGATGAACAGAAAAATAAATTAGCAAACAGATAAAGAAGAACACAGGAGGAGAAAATAAATCGCTTAAAAATGTATGTAATACCACATAATCAAATTAATAGAGAAGGTTATTTTTATTATATGTAAGCCATTTATTTAGTGAAATATTTATTGCCAGTTTTGACAAGATTCATCCTTTATATCCTGTAGCACCGAGATTGGAAATGGAAATGAGTTAGACTGAAGATATTAGCGTCTTTGATAGTACTGTGATAGTTCATTGTTACACAGTTTCCACTGCGTAACTGTGAATATTAAGGTAAATTAGTGTTTAAACTATTAAATTAAGCATTTATAAATGTCTTAGAGGGGCTCTAAAGTTTTTGTGGACTAAAACCTTTCACAAGCAGCTGTGTCTCTAACCCGTCACTTTACTGCCATGTGGGGGGATGATTAGTTATTTTTACTAAAATACATCAAAACAATTTTTACTTGTTTCTTTTTAAACATTATGATGTCAGGTTTCACAGAAACATGGTGTGAGTACCAGGAAGTCGTCACACAGCGCTCCTTTACGTTCGATGCTGATTCTGCTCTTAGCTCTGTGATAACATCACTTTTATGTGACATCTATGCATTTGCTGCTTGCATTGCTGCAGCAGGCAGCAGGTCTGAACAATCTCTGCTGTTATCGTCTGAACATGAAGTCGATCGTGATGAACAGATGAACCGACTGATTTTAGCAGGAGAAGGCAGAGCTGGAGTCGTTCTGTGCTCTCAGCTGCACCTGGCCATGTTATAATCTGTCACATCAATAATCCTTTAATCAGCCAATAATTGTTCTCAGCCCATAGATTTTTGTGTCACCCCATGGTGGTTCCTTCACTACACCTCATGCAATTTGTATACAGAAACTTGTGTCAGTAATTATAACTGATTAATTAAAATTATAATTACCTCCATCATCCCGCCCTCAGCTGCCCCTGCTGGCTCTCTGCTCTGCATATCGGCTCCTCTAAGCTCAGACTGACCACCTGAGCAGCCAGGTGACCACTGCTTTGTGTTGGCTGCTGCCGTTATGTTGTGATTCTGGGTTTTTTTCATTGGTTTGTTTTCTTCTTCCCACGTTTTTATGTGGAACAGCCATCATTTCTAACAAACTGTTTAAACTTTCACTGTGACTTTTTTATTTTCCCTGCTTTTAAATACCAGCTGATACTGAATCACGACACTTTTTTCAGGACATTGGCTGAGCAGTACATCTCACAAAAAGACTAGTAATCAGTCAGTAGCGTTAAACTTAGCATATTGGCAATAACGGTTTGCATGGTGGTGCAGATGGCAGCACGCCTGCCTTGCAGAAAGAAGGTCTTGGGTTTGAATCCCATCTTTCTGCATGGAGTTTTTTATGTTCTTCCAGTGATGTTGGTGCTGGTTCTCTCCAGTTACTTCCTCCCATAGTCCAGAAACATGACTGTTGTTTGTTTCTGTCATTTGTCCCTGGGTGAGTGATGACTGTCTGTCCTCTGTGTCTCTGTGATGGACAGTCATCCTGTCCAGGAAGGACCCATCCTCTCACCCAATGACTGCTGGAGTTAACCACCAACCCCTCTGTGACTGCAAGAGTTAGCAGGTATGAATGGATGAATGGATGAATGGATGAATGGATGTTGGTCCATCATTGATCTGGACGGGTTCTGTCCCTTAGAGACTGACACTGTTATTAGTTCCTGGTTTCCAGGGTCTGATCAAGGAAATAACTTCTGATAATCTGGTTATAATTAACTGTCTTAAGAATTTAAACATAAACAAAACAATGTGTTTAAGTTCTTTGAAAGAAAAAGAGTCAGGTGTAATTGAAGCTCTAACTGAAAAGCCTCTCCTCCTGTGTAGGTTAAATATTTACATGTCCATTGTCTTTTATTGCAGCATAATTGAGAAGAAGATGTGACACATGCCAGAGGAAAGTGCTGGTCATAAAACCTGGGTTTCAATCATTTGAGATGAATGGATAATCATCTTCTTGGATTAAAGCTTTAACTCGTTGCCTTCCTGCGCTCAGCAGCAGTGAAGTTTCCCACCAGGTGTCATCACACGGTGTCTGCCCACAGACTGTTGTTCTTGTCACAGCCCACTCTGTACCAGACACTTGATTTGTTCTCTAAAATGTGGTTATTATTAAAAAATAGATCATTTTTCTACTACTTATATAATATGTCATTGCAACAGTTGGGATCAAAAACATTCATGATGCCAAACCTTTAATTTGTACCAACTGCAACACAAATCTCTTTTAGTCAGAAATGAATGAAAGCACCACTGAGTGTCTCATATAATGAACTCTATATTATGCTATAAAACGTTGGTCATCCTTTTCTTCTGACTCTTTTCGCTCTGAAAGCCTCTGAAGGTGTCCTGATTATTCTCAGACTCCACATGAGGAGCAGCAAGCAGCTGCTCAGAAAAACATTAAAAACCCAACAATTACCTTGTTTGGGTTTTTAATGTTTATCACTTTACAACTATAAACACTTAACGGTAAACTGGAGAATATGGTGCCCATCAATAAAATCAAAGTCTGATGATGCAGTAGAAACATCTACAAACTGATGCAGGTTCAGAAAAAGGCACCGTCAACCAGTTCTTTCAGTTTTTGACCTTTCTCTTGGCCTATTATGTGTGACAGAACCTGAGCTGAACGAAAAACGTTTCGACAGAGGAAAAACACATTTTATCCACAGCTTTAGAGGAAATGGTGGCACAGCAACTGTAATTAGAGAAATCATAAATTTACAGAGAAATTAAAATACTTGATTTCTTTTCAGTTTTGCTGTCAAACACTCCTGACCATCTGGTGGTACTCAGATTGACCAGCGTTTCCTCAACACGGCGATCCGTTCACAGTTCTGCTGTTTCCACCGTGGACGAGTTAAAGGATGTCCCTCCGCTCACCCTAACCCACAGAGGAAAACTTTCATCCTCTAACTTTCACTGAGACTCAGGAATTTGGGGAGATGCTTGAAGGACCCGCTGCTAATGGAAGTCTGCAGAAGCCTGAATCTGCCTGGTTGTCACGGTAACTGATTATCATGTTTATTTTGTTCTTTAAAATAGAAAGAATTCAAATACTAGAAATGTTTTTTTCTTAAGATATATCCCAAAGTGTGATGTTAATTAACTAAAATGTTCTGAGAATGAACTACTGATGCAGAAATGTTTCATCTGGAATTTAGGAAATAGAAATGATTTTGGTTTTCCTTTAGTCTGATCGAAAGTCAGATAAAAATAAGGGTTTGTCTTTCACACACTTTATGTTAATATATTAGATCAACTGTTCTTTTCGTGTATGCACAGAAATGTGTGTTTATATCAATGTTTAAATTAATTAAACCTTTCCTATTACCCACTCAAACTTTGTATTATACAAGACAATAAATCAAGACATAGTTCCCGCCATCATTTCATGGTGAACATGACCATGTTGCTGTTATGTTTCAGGTAGGTGAGGCCTCTCAGCCTGTCCTCAACGCAGCGCTGCGTTGTTCCTGTAAAGCTCTTGACACAGCCGTGAAAACTCATCTCATGCAAAACAAAGCCAAACTCTTCCTCATCTACAGCAGCAGCAGATTTAAGGCTTTGGAGGGAGAAACTTCAGCTTCTCATGATAAACAACTGTCACAGACCATCACTCTTCTCAGGATTCTGAAAGGTTTTTCTCCACGTTGTCCTGTAAAACTGCATGACACAGGATTGCCTTGATGTTTGGCTATGCTCCCCATGCATGACAAGCTTGGAGGAGAACGTTAATGCGAGTGTCACTGGGAGGTTGCCCGTTGCAGAAGGAGGAATCACATTATTCCATGACAGACCAACTGAAAGTTGAGCACTTTTTACCTGTCGTCTCAGATCACTGAAAAGGTTTTTCTGTTTATACGTTTCAGAGTAAAACCTGATGAATAAAAGATCTGCATTCAAATTCTCTCTGTACTGTATAAGTGAAAAAATAATTTATTGGATTCAGATCACATATGATCACTGTTGTTCTGTGTACAACTGTTCACAGGCATCACTCACTGTTTATGTTTGTTTAATATAATCGGTTAATTTTTCATAGCACTTATTCTCAGATGTGAATGAATCCAGATATTTACATGTTCCTTTCCTTGAACGTAACTTTATGCATCAAACTCCTTTTATTTCTGGGCCTGGAGTTTGAGAAAAGCTGGTTTAGTGTTGAGCTGAAAAGAGAAATAAAATATTTTTGCATAAAAACTGCAGAGATCATCTCTGCATGATTACAGTAACATAAATATAGAAAAACATGTTTTTGATTAGATCTGGTCAAAAACTAATTAAAAGCTGTTCAGCACAAGAAATCTGCACTTTCAGTTACATTCCAAGTATCTAAAAGAGATTAAACAGGTTTGATTTTTGGTAACACTTTATTTGAAGGGGTGTGCATAAGACAGACATGATACTGTCATAAACATGTCATAACACCTGTCATGAACATAAAGCAGTCTTTATGAATGTTTATGACTGTTGTCATGAAGTTTCATTCGGTAAATTATGACACTTTTAATGCAAAGTTGCTCTAAAGGTTGCATTAAAAGTCCATTAAAAATGCAAACTTTGCATTAAGTTATCATCATTTACAAAATTATGCAAAGTTGGCACTTTTAATGGACTTTTAATTTTTAATGGACTTTTAATGCAACTTTTAGAGCAACTTTGCATTAAAAGTGTCATTATTTACCGAATGAAACTTCATGACAACATTCATAAACATTCATAAAGACTGCTTTATGTTCATGACAGTGTCATGTCTGTCTTATGCACATCCCTTCAAATAAAGTGTTACCAATTTTATTCTCAGAAGAAGAGACAAATCTGATTATTGGTTAGTTATTTGGTGCAGCTCAACCATCCATCTATTGTCTACATGTGTTTGTCCCTGTAGGGTCGTCGGGTGACAGGAGGGGGACATCCTGGACAGATCAGCAGTCCATCACAGAGACACAGGACAAACAACCTTACACACACTCATAGCTGAGGGCGATTCAGACAGAGCAGCACAAGCATCCCTTCTAAAATGTCCCACCAGCCGACACCAGCGCTGGGCTGCATTACTCAGTCTTTAACATCCTGCTCCTGCATAGACCATTGGCAGTCAGCATTAATCCTATTTCTGGTGCCTCGGATGCCATTTTGATTTCCTGTCCAGGGTTTTTTTGTCCTGGCCCGTCAGAACAGATCTCATCTCTTCATATGACAGAGCAGCATGTACTGTCTTCTGGGGCTGAGCAAGGATGAGAAAAATGGAAGTCTTGCTTTTTTGAGAACTTTGAGAATGCTGACATTCATGGATTTCAGGTCTTCAAATGCCCATTAGTGTATTTTTGTGCTTTTCCATCATTTATAATCTAAAAATTCATAGATTCTGGCATTAAATGTGAAGGATACATCCAGTATATATGTGGCTGAGGCAATGCTCTGCTTAAAAAAAGTCCTAATGTAAAGCCATGGAAGAAATCAAAACAATCTTTTTTAATTGTAACATCAAAATCCTAAATTGACTTTGAGAGCAGAGGAAGTAGCTTTATGTTTTACACAAACTAAACAAATTAGGCTTTTGCCGTGTTGAAGGCAGTTACAGTTTTCATGCTGTTTTATGGAGCACTCTGTGCAAACACTCCTTGGCTCATCCTTCACCACAGGTGATTTGTTGTGTGGCTGCACTTTCCTTTCTCCAGAGGAATGCAGCACAAAATCTGATTTGGGCAGCCAGAGTGTCTGGTTTGACATGTTTTTGAGAAACATTTCAGAGTTCCACCAAATTTATTGTCAAGTCTTTCTAAAAAGATTAAGTTTAAAACTGAAATGGGAAAAAAAGAGTTGGAATGACTGTCTGCAAACCTGACTGTCTGTTTTTAGTAGAAATACAGGCTGCAGCTGTCACTGAAGCAGGATGTTGTTCTGGTTGTAAGCTGGAGAAACGTGTGCTCTGTCTTCTTGTTTCTTTCAAAACTAGTCAAAGAAGGTAAGACTTATTCAAGAGTGTGAGAACATCACAGTATGTACAGAACATTGCTAAAGTATTCACACCTATTTGTGTCACATTAGTGACCAGTCAGTCTGCTCTGCAGAGGCCTGAAATGAACCACTCCTTTAAACCAGGCGTGTTGGAGAACAGATGCACCTTCAACTTTTCAATCTATTTACATTTTTATATGAACAATTTCAATAAATAATTTTACATTTTTCCCAGAGCTGACCACCGTTAGTCCACCGGGTCCCTGCATGTTGCCATTTCCTCCCTGGATGGAAAATGTTCATTATACTGGTCTGACACATTGATCTAATAAACAACATCTGCATTTGTGGTTGTAATTTAATATTTTATTAAATAATTTAGTTTTTAAAAATGTGAAAAGGGGAGGTTGAATATCAAACCAGTGAATGTGGTAAGCTGGAGGTTGAAAAAGTAAAATCGTGAAGAACATCTGGTGGTGTTGATTCTCTCCATACTTTCTCAGGACTGAAATTTCATTGAAATGAAGGTTTAATAATCTGCTCTGGCTTCTTGCTCTTTACAGGTTGGTGTTTTAGAATGTGTATAATTTAAATGTATTGTATTTTTCCTGGCTGAAAAGGACTGCATGTAACTGGATTTGAATGTGAACCTAAATGTATCAGACAGAGGTGTAATGAATGCAATGGGAACAAACAGGATTGGATTAGATTGTATCTAACTGGACACCAACTGAAGTCAGTGTCATTAACACAGTTTCAGCTACAATGCATGTCCTACATCAGGTTTTTATGTCCAGGCTGTACAATCAGAGCTCCTTTTTCTCTGCTCTGGGCCATGTAATTAGACACGATAATGGGCCATCACACTAACATCACACAACCTAATGTAATGTCACTTACTAAAGGATGCCCTTCCTCTGTCCTTTCTTCATTTCCATATTGTTTTAAGAGAATGTTCTTATGCGGCACACATTCAAATATTCCCTAGAAAAAACTTCAGGGGAATATTTAAGAACAAAGGGGGGAAATCTTTGTATGCAGAGAACTGAAGATTAAATGTGCCAGTTATTTTCAGGAAACCTGAACAACCCTCACCATCTGGACCGTTTTTCCTTCTAAGGCAAGGCGTCTCTTAAGGGACTCTTTCAGTCTGAAAAGCAAGCTAAACCAACAAGGTAATTTCTATCACATAGTAATGACAAATAATTCACCAATTCGTTGTTGGTAATAATAAAAACGCTCCCTCAGAAGCCGGCAGCGCTGATTACTTCAGACTTTACAATCAACTTCAAACAAACACCAGGCAGCAGAGGAAACACTCAGATGTCACATTGTTTGCACTCAGTTTGAAGAACAGCAAGTCTCCGAGAACAGAAAATGTCCTCTCCTCTGCAACCTTGAATAGAAATTATTACAGCTTCTGTGTCAGAAATTATAGCAGATTTATTTTTACATTTGGGTTTTATCTGACACTCTACTTCAAAGTAAGACATGACTTTAAAGTTGTAGCCTGCATGTTGTTACCCTTGAAGCTCTGACAACCTCATAGCCGCTGTTGTGAATTAGTTCTGTTAGGCTTTGAAGGGGCAGCTTTTCATATTAATGACTTGCAGAGTTCCAGCATCCAACTGACCAAACGGTTTGTTGTAGACTTCTTTTTTTTTTTTTTTTACAGGAAATCATGAAAATGCTGTAAAACGAGCCACTTCAGCAACTCTGCCACTGCTCTGACATTTTTCAGTGTGGGGGTCGTTCATGTTGCAATGCAAATCTTTGCTTTGCAGACAGTAAAAAGCTTTTTCACGAACTCATTTTCTAGGGTTGAAACATGACTGCTTTTGTGCATTTATCACAAGGCTCAAGGAAAACCTTTCAAATCTTCTTAGTCTTAATCTGAGCTTTCAATCACAGCGTAAAACTGCTGCATTATTTATTTTAGACAAAGGCAGCTCTGTCCATTTCCCACATTTGCTTGCTTTGCTTCATCTCTCTGCCACTTGAGTCGAACTTGATCATTTATAGAGCATACAGCCAATCAGGCTTCTTCACTGGATAGATGCATGTAAACAAACAGCTGCTGGGTTTGGCCCCTTCCTTTCATATCTCCAATCCTTGATGCTAAGCATTTCACATTAGTAGCAAAAGCGACCTGAAAGCTGTTTCCTCGTATGTGTTTGGGACTTGATGGTTAACTCAACAATAAGCCACTGCAGTGGAGAGTCACACTGCCTCTGAGCTCACACAACAAAGGTTTAAACACACAGTAACAGCTAAATAATTAAATCAATGTTATTAAATGTTTTGATTTTATGTTGAAAGAAATTCCCAACTAATCATCTGTCCAATGAAGTAGACATCACAGGTAATATTTTACCAGAAGATTTAACAAATCTATTCTTCAAGCTCCTGTACTTCAACAGCAGCAACTGTAACTGCAGCAAAAACCCAGGATTTAGTAATTTAGTGATCACACATCATTAAAATCATCCCAGTCCAAGGATTTCGAGTGAAACTTGTTTGGAAAGATGAGATTCGAGGTGGGATTTAGGTTAAAAGTCCAAAGGCGGAGAAGCTGAAGCCCCTTGACACCACAGACAACAGACCAGCTTGATGTTGAGCGAGTTAGATGGACTAAGTGTAAGACTGGGTGTGCTGGTGTAAAGTCGCTCTGAGAAAAACTAGGACTAACGTTGTTAATGGCTTTCAAGGTGAGATGTAAGATTTTGCAGATCAAATGATTCTTGACAGGGAGCCAATGAAGTTACTGAAGGACAAGTGGAAGAGAAAGTTCCAGACATAACAGCATTTCAACCAGCTGCAATGTATGGGTGGATTGTTCAGGTAACCAAAGAGAAAACAATTCTGATGAATAAAGCCTGAGATGAGCGTAGAGCAGAATGCTGGGATCAGTGGATTTAGGCCTGACCAGATGGATCTCATGTTTAAATGTTTTTCAGAGCCATGAAAAGATTTCAGGTAAGCAACACAGCTGGGTATCGTCTGAATAACGGAAATCCAATACCAAAACCAATAATTATAGAAAAGATTATTGGGAAGCAGAACGTAAATGATAAGCAGGAGTGGTCCAATAAAAACCAGAGGAGAGGTCAGAGGTCGGCATGTAAATGTTGTGAGTTGAGTTCAGAGAATCTTATTCTTGTGTTCATGAGTTGCACTAGATTTGTTGTAATAAAGTTTTTGAATGACTGAGTTAGTTGAATTTCTTTTATTTAGTGCTTTGAAAATATTTAAGCTATTTTTGTTTGTGTTGTTTAAATACAGAAGCTCTGAAGAGCTGAGAGCACAGCCAGACAAATCATTGACAAGATTTGATTTTGCTTCACAATAAGAAACTGTTAAAACAAATATTTGAAAAATGTTTATTTTTTTTCCATGCCTAAAGGTCACTGAAAACAGATCACAAACAATTCTTAATGAGGAAAACATAATTCATACTTGGTGGGGTTATTTTTGCATTATTAATCTCTAAGTGTAAGCAGGCAGTGAAGTTTCTACAGCTCTTGTGTTAGTCGGAGGTTTTAGCACCTTTAAAGAAACTTCCTTCTGTATAAGAAACCTTCTGTGCTGCACTCGTCACATTCCTCCTGTTCTTGGGGTTTGGTGTGATTCTGTTCACAGCGCCTAACACATGAAACACAACCTGGAGATGTTGTCAGATGAGATCACGATGCAGTTTAGCCGTTTTAAGTTCTCTCTTTTGTTTTCATAACTTTACCAACAAATTAGACGGGGAAATGCAAAAATGTGTCATTTTGGTAAATTGCTAAGTACAGTTTCTTTGATTGTATACGCCTCTAGTGTGCTATATAAAATGATTATGTAGATCACTCCAACTTGCAATAAAACAACGCATGAAATAAATACCCCTTGAATTTGCAGCTATGTTGTTTGGCACAAGGCTCTCGTCTGCTGGTTTTCTATCACCTTTCATGGTTTTCTGCCTGAATGAAACATTAACAGACTCCAGAAATAGAAAAGGGCAGAAATTCAGACGAACCAGCAGCAAAGTGACGGCGAATTGAAGGTGACAGATTTAGACAAAGGTAAACAATCAAACAACAAAAACAATAAAATCAGACTGTATAGTCAAGACAAATCTACAACATGACAATAAAATCATATCATTTTTCATTTGTATTCATCCTTTTGTCCTTGCATGTTTTGAACTTTGCATCACTCACATGTTTTGCTGCTTCCTTTGTGTTTTCTGAGTTGTTTTTCTCAGAGAAAGGCTCCATGTTAGAAACGGCCAACAACTGCTGCACAGACTGTCTTTACTGAAACCAACAAATACCATTAAAACAGGAAATTCACATCTGAGTCGATCTTACTTCACAACTGGTCTGATCATCTACTGTTGTTCGCTCCTCTGACTCATCAGTGACCCAAATGCTCACAATGAAAAACGTTATTTTTCTGCACACTTTATAAAATCCTACAGTGAAAATTTAATTTAATCTTGGTGCAAAAAAATGACTTTGGTTTAAGACATTGTGATCGAACTATATCTGCTTGTTTTGCTGCTTTTACCAAATCTCCCACATCAGCAAAGCAAGCTGGGCTAAAACTTTGAGAAATAACTTGATAAAGTATACGGTCCTGTTCCTCGAACCAGATTGGTTGATAATGAAAAAATGAAAATAAAAATCAACACACAAAGCAAGACATAAAGGGTTAAGCAGGGAGAGGATGATGGAGATGCTCACTGCTGAGCCACACATGCAGGAGTTAATCAGTGACAGGAGCAGCCCACTGAGCCACGGCTGGACGAGCAGCAGCTCCGTCTAACAAGAGAAACACACAAATACAGAGGATGGAAAACAACTGTGACGCAGATGAGACTTAAACTCTGATTCTTCCTACAGCCTTCTTGTTTTTCTTCTTTCTGTTCATTTCTCCAAATGTATGCTTGAACTGGATAAATTGAATCATGTCATGTTTTCTCTATATACCTTGAAAAAGCTTTTGCTCTCTTTCAAATTATTTAGTTCTTGCTTTTTGTCACACCAAATGTTTCAAATCATCAAGCTAATTTTAGACAAACATAATCTGCTCTTAATAAAAATGTGTGTTTTTAAATGGCTGTGGTGGCTCACTGAAGTCTTAGCTGCCTTAAATAGTTCATGGGGGGGAAACGTCTCGTTTTCGCCCAGAATGAGCTGCAGTTTGTCAGTCGAGGAAACGAAGTCTGTTTCTCTTTCAGACGTTTCTCTGATAAGTGGAAGTCAGTAGATGCATGGATGCTTCACTGCCACTTTCACATCTCTTCACATTTTTCCTTCATCTTTAACAAGTTTGAATGGTTTTAATTTACTCTTCAACTTCAACAAATTATTTATTCCCTTTTAATGAGTCTTGTAGCAAAACTGGGAAACACTTTGATGTTCTGTTCTTAAAAATCATAAATTCCTCAAATGTTTCATCTTTCATGTCAGAATATTATCTATAAGAAGTTGTTTACATTTACTTTGACACATTGTCTTGTGCAATTATCCAAATCAAAGTCTGTTTTTGGTTGTGTTTTAAGTTTAAATGTCTTTGTCTATGTTGTGCCTTGGAAGGTAATGTCTAATATTTTCCTTAAAAACTGCCTGAGGAAAAGTCAGGCAGACTCATCATGAATGTTAGGAGTTCTGACGGATCGCTGCTCTCGCTCTCCTTCCTGAAAGGACAACAGGTTTCACTCTGGCTTCCTGGTGAGCATCTCAAGAGGTTCACCGTCCAAAAGGCTGCCTTTAACTTCAGCTTTTCACTTCATTATCAGTCTGCTCTGAATATTCTCTGACCGTCTGCTTGACCACAGAGTAAGGGTGATCCGTTTTATTTTATTAAATAATGAATGCCTAACTGACCACTAACACATCAACCATTTACAGCTGTAAATGGTTTTCTGTTTCTACTGGGTGTAACTGAAAATGTTATCTTTCCTTTTGCACACAGTGTGTGCTCAATTTGTTTGTGACTCGCCCAATTTAACAATGTGGTCCCTGAAAGCAGGAAGATGGGAACGCTTTGCTAAAATTGTATTGAGTGCAAAATTTCAATTTTACACTTTGAGAGTTAGAAAGAGTCCCTTCTCACCTGAGACCTGCTAAGTTATTCCTTCTAGTTAAAACTGTTGAGAAAGTGAGGGAGAGCAAGGTAAAAACTTTAATGAACAGAAGCTCAAACTCAGGCTCAATTTCTCCAGTGACAGAGTTTTAGTTATTCGGTATGAAAACTCACAGTCTGTTCAGTTTGCCACCTCAGTGCAGCAAGACTCTCTTTATTGGTGCAGGAAAAGCTGAAGCAGCAGAGTACCAGGACACGGTGTCGGAGTCAGGACTGCTTGATAACAGGTAGAAGAATGAAAAACTGGATGAATTTGAATTTGATGAATGGACAGTAAACATTAGAGAGGAAAAACTGAAACAAGGCAAAACTTTCACTGTTATGATGACTTGATTGTCTACAAACAGAAACTGATGATCTTTGGGTTGTTGACTGCAGGAATCGAGAATCAGTTCCTGTTAATCTGCCTAATGACTGCTTGACAGTTACAATAACATGAGGCACATTGATGTGATGATTTATTGCTCTCGCTTCTTATCTTGGTTTAAAACATAATCCAAGATGGCACCGCAGCAGAAGTCCTCCAAAGTATAGGTGCATTTCACAGTAACAGCAGAAATGTTATTTGTAATGAGAAAACTGCTAATAAAAGCAGAGCTATAAAGTATTACTGAGTTTGTAGGGAACGATGATAACGTCCAACAGCTGCTGGGAGGAAGGATCTGCCATAGCGCTCCTGTGTGAACTCAGGATGCAGCACACTGTGATGTTAAACACCAACAGCAGGTTGAAGCTTCCGGCTGATGTGTTTTTAGTCAAATCTATGCTCCAACATGGAATCTGATGCGTCTCCTCCAGTCACACTGATCGTGTTTCTGTGAATATAACTTTGAGCTGCAAGCTGTTCCACTTCCTGTGTTTGAGCCAGGATATGAGAATGCACATGGCTGCAGTCTGAAGCAACCGGAAATAAGGATAAGAATTGTCTTCAAAACTCAAACTGGTATCAATCTCTTTTGTTTCATTTGATTGCTTTCTGCACTTGTTCTCCACTCATAAACACCGTTTTGGCTTCATCTCAGCCAGTTAAGGGACACAGGAAGTAACTGGAGTGACAACAAAATCATTGTATTACATATCAGGCGCCCATGGAGAGAAAAACCACAAAGGAAACCAAAAAATATTTTATTTCCATTTTAAAATGCTATTTATGAAATTGAACACATCATTTTTGATGAGCAAAAACAAAAAAGTACAAATTATTTGCAGCACTGTATGATTTTACTGCCCAGAAACGGTAGTGGAGTTTATTCAACACTCAGCTGTAATACAATAATAAAATGAAAATCATGTTTAATGTTTATCCAGATTGATCAAAACCTTAAATATGGGCTTAACCCTGGTGTTTCCAAATAGGGCCCAACCGACCCCACGCCCGTAAAACGTCCTCAGTCCTCACATGCACACACACATTTCCCTGCTCTCTGATGAGAGAATGTAATTAACAAAACATGCATGAAGGATAACTGAAGAGGATGCTATGGCTCGAAACACTCACTCATTACTTTAATACAATGCACCTTGACTTTTGCATAATTGGTAAATATTAATATTTCTTGGCTCATATTAAATCTGGAGGCACGTTGGATAATTCCTCAGTTTTCTTCAGGATCTATGTTTGCTGCTTGAAACTCAAGTCTGTGCACTCCAGTCCTCTTCACAAACCAGATCCATTTTCCATTTTCCATTTTCTTGTTTTCTTGTTTTGTTTTTATGTTGCTGTTGTCAAACTATCTCAAAATCTGTGCTGTATTTTATGGCTCCAGGCTTTTTTATGCTGCATCTGTACAAGCAAAAGAGGATTAAACATAAATTTAACACGAATAATGAAACTTTGAAGGCATTATCTGTACTTAATACTCTATTCTGTAAAAGGCTTCTATGCAACATGTCAGGACATAATACTGAATGCAAGTAGTGGTTTGTTGTTTGAATATATTTTGTCTATTAAATGATCATTTACACTGAAATAGAGTTAAAAAGCTGTTTCATAGAGGTCAGACTGTACAAATAGTTCTGTTGGGCTGATTTCACCCACAGGTCTTGAGTTTGTCCAGATTTATTAATCATTCAAAGACAAACTGAGTAACTACAAAATCATTTTTCAAAAGACAATTTAATGTGAAAACGTTAATCCATGTAATGACTGACCTCTTCTCAATCAAACCTAATTTTTGAGGTTAAATTCAGATTCACTAACCACACTCAGACGTACTCAGATTACTGCCAGACCTCCAGAGTCAACAAATCACTACAACAGAACCTTTCTGACAACATGAAGTAGGCTAAAATATAACAAAAGCCAAGGCACTGATCAAAAGATAATCCAGAGAATATGAGAAAGAAAATCACATCAGTCTGGACAGAGTTGCAGAATTACTTCTGAGGCTTTGGGACTCAAAAGGAGGTGATTACTTTTTCACAGAACTGTTTCTGAAGCAAAATGCAGCCAGTTTGGTTTTGGTTTTTATATATTTATTTGTTTATTCGTGACTACAGATTTGTTAATTGCTATTTGGCTGACTTATTGATTTTTTAAGAGTATTCCTCTGGTGTGTAATCCTCTATTTCGCCTTTGATTTACCTCTGATTTACCTGCCGTTATGTTTGTCTTTATTTGGTGGAGAAGTCAAGAGAGTTTGCCTCATGTTCAGTTCCTCAGATAATTCCTTTGAAACCACTTCAAACAGGTGATAAAGGAGAAACACAAACTCTAAGCTTTCAGTGGATCTGAAGCTGCAAATCCTCCGAATCTCATCAATAGCAGGTTCATTTAGAAACTTACATAATGGAATAATTCCAGAAATGTATCAAACTTCAATATGTGCAGAGCGAAACACAAATTAGTACAAAATATCAGCTCACTATCTGTTACAAGTTGAAAATGTTAAAAAGAAAATCTCTATTTCTGAACATACAGAAGATAATACGGCATGCTGGTATTACTGCAAATCTTTTTTGCTTGCATAAATCCCAGATTCTACAGCTTAAGACACAAAGAAGGTGTCATTACAAGAATCTGTTCCTATCATTTAGAGGCTGAAGAGTTCCTGTCCTGCCTGCCTCTTGGCTGCTCAGGTAGGAACGTTCCTCAGTGAAACACATTTTCTCTCAGCCCGTCCATATTCCTGTCTTCTGCTGGTCCTTATCTGCCCTGTCTGCCTCTCAGTTCATGTTTGTATCTTCTGTTATGGGCTGCTGCAGTATTTCATCTTGGAATTTGCAGTTCTTGTTTTTTTTTACAAGTTTTCTGTTTTCTGCTTTGGTTTTGGTTTGTTTGGACTGTTAGATACTTTATTTCCTGCTCCAGTAACTTTCTCAGATGTCATTTAATAACCTATGTTAGTGTTTCTGTTTCTCTCAACTGGCACCAAAGAAATATGCTTTCTTGACCCAGATGGATATATATATGCCAAGGTCTCCTAAACTGTCAGCCATCGTTGTCTCGAGGTATTCTTTACATTTTTACAGCAGATAAGACACACCTAACTAAATCCAGTAAATACGCTCACATCATCCCGGTTCGACAGTCTCTCCACTCGCTCAGCGTGGATTTCAGAGTCTGTTTCAAAGTTCTTGTTGAGCTCTGAATGTCCTGGATCTACATTGTGTCACGTTTTAACCAACTATACACACTTAGCCCTTCAAACCCAGACCCAGAATATTCTGGCTGTTAAACGTCCTTCAGACAGTCGATGACCAACATTAAAATCAGATGCACTTAATCTGATTTTATGTAAACTTGAAGACATTTAAAGTGGGAATAAAACTTATTTCTCACCTCACATGTTTTGTCTGAATTACATTTTATAGAAAAGAATCTACATGTTTTGTTTTCTCTATAATTCCTTCTGGCTTTTCTGTTTGGAAAGTTTTGCCATACTTAGTTGTTACTGTCATTAAGGTTTTGTCATATTGGTTCTTTCCTTTTAGTTTTAGTTCTTTCTTGTGTTCTGTCCATTTAGATTTATTTATCTTGGATTGTTGTCGGGTCTTTGTAGTTTTATATTCTTCTGCTTCAGGTTTGTGTTTGCATCAAGTTTAATAATCTTCAGTTTTTTTGGTCTTTGTTTTGTTTTTTATTATTTTATTATCTATGTTTTTTGGCTTTACTTCTCATATTGGGTCTTCACCCATCGCTGCTTATATGGAAATTTTGAAATGTGGTAAAATTGTGTTAAATGTTATATTTATATTACATATTAAAAAAACACTCTGGCTTTCATATAGTGTTTATACATTAACACGGAACGACTAAAGTGAATGTGTATAAAAATAAAAAAATATGATTAAGACATTAACAGCCAACGTTGCTACAAAATAAATGATTTAAAGTCGGTATGTGAGAGGAAACATTTCATCAGAAGTAAAGTTTTTTGAGGTGGTGCAATGAGGCAGCTTCCCGTGTTTATTCTCACAACTTCATTGACTGACTGGAAATATTTTTAAGAAAGGTAGGTTTGGATGTAGGATATCTACTTTATGAAGCTGTTAAGCTATAAAAAGGCTGCTTATTCGTTTAAAAGGGAAGAAACCGGGCAGCTGATACAAAACGCTCACACAGAGGCTCAGTTCAGAGAAAAGAATCAATTCACTGTGAGAACTTGATTCATACAGTTCAATGTGAAATATTTGGTTTCTTACTCGACCGATCATTATTGAGGTTTTATACTTTATCAATTAAAACTGTCTGGACGCTGTTCTGAACATATTTCTCATACTTTCTGGTGAGTCTGAAGTGCAGGCTGGTGTTGTTGGACTGTTTTATCACATGAATGATATTCCTGACAGCATTTCGGCCCTGCTTGTTGAATTTCTAAAAAAGAAAAAAGATTAAAGGGTCACAGCTGATTTTCCACACACTCTTGTCCCCTGAACTAGAGCTTAGAAAAGTATTCATACCCCTCTGACAGAAGCTGTGAGCTCCCAGTACAATAACTGGCAAGTAGAGTTGATTTCAGGGATGTTTTATGAAGAAGCATTCCTGAATGTATTCCTGAATGGAACAGTTTTAATGCCATGACAGGAACAGATCATCTTCTACACTGGATCTGCTTCGTGTTCTTCTGCTGCAGGTGAATGTTCTGGTTTTTATAAAAGTGCCAAAACTTTACATTTTCTGAAAAAGGGAACTTTTCATTTTTCCAGACAAAAAAATGTTTGGAATTATGTCATATCACTTCAACTTCCAGAGAAGAAAAAAGAAATATGTGAGGAAATAAAATGAATCCTGTAGAATAACAGATATTCTAGCATGAATGCAACAAATAGTCCTAACTTTATATGTAAACATGTTCAGAGACAGATTGAATTGTATCATTATTTATCTTCACAGCCCACAAGGCCGCCCTCAGAGAGCAGCTTCTATCTGCTGCATTCAAATGTCAAACTGTCTCAAGGGGGGCTCTTTTCAGCTGACATATGTCAACCTCCAATTTGCCAGTGGACACTTTTGGCTGTTTTCTCTTCTGCTAATTGCTCGAGGCGCCATCATATTTGTGTTTTTTTTTTCCTTTTAGGATTAGAGGCACATAAGATTTTCATCTTTTCCTCAGGAAATAGACAGGATTGGAATAAGAACAGACTCCAGGGAATCCTGTAGGTGATAGAGTCATGAATGTTTACAAAAGTTAAAAAATGTGGGATTTTTATTATTATTTTTTTAGAAACACATTCATAATTGAAATGTAAAATCTCATCTCATTTTTTAAATGTGTTTTGCTTCTTTCTGGGCCCACAGAACAACCCTGATCAAACAAATGATTTCATCCTGTTACTGCTCGGTAAAGTGACAAAGGACAAAGAATACAGAGGCACAGTTGTCAAGGCAACGCGGTGACAGAAAGGCAAAAGGCAGAGGTGTGCATGCACGAGCTTGCACATACACACCCGGAGAGTGTTCGTCAATGACGGCTGGGGGATATTCAATCTGTGAACAGTCTGGGAACATTTACAGTATTGTCAGATGATGAGGTGTGAAGGGTGACGTATCACCTAAGGACACAGCCACCCAGTACAGACCAGGTCAAGGACTGACTGAACCCACGTCAGGCACAAAAAAAAAAAAAAATCACATATTCTAACGTCCTCCATGCTTTTATAATGTTTTTATGCATTTTTCTGTGAACAATCCACAAAAAACATGTTTTAGGTATTGAAAAGATGCACTAGCATCAAAATGAGGAGAATTTAATCTGTCCAGCTGCAGAAAACTGAACCAACATGATCCTCTCAGAAATCTCAGGTTTTGCACATTTTTACTCTGACCAAGCCTTTTGCACAAGGCTTTCATCATGACTCCAGATTGAGCTGAAAAGCTCTTTTATCCAGCAGGTGAAAAACCCTGTAATGTTTATAACTCTGACAATGATGCCTGTCAATGCATGTCAGATAATGCTCTTTATCATGTTTTCAAAAACATGTTTTTTTGCATAGTTGTTACAACCATTACTGTGTTCTGACAGCACATGAAAAAGATACAAAACTTTATAACCAGCTAGAACAATAAACTGAACTTGACTGCATCGTTTGATAACTAGAAAGCATTACATTGAAAATAACTGACCTAAAATCTACTTATTGGATTGATTTTTGTTTTGTAAAGTGCCTTAAAATGACACATTAATTTGTGCCATATGAAGAAACTGAACT
Organism: Poecilia latipinna; assembly: GCF_001443285.1. NCBI lineage: Eukaryota > Metazoa > Chordata > Actinopteri > Cyprinodontiformes > Poeciliidae > Poecilia > Poecilia latipinna. Next base: position 9,046 of record NW_015114735.1, on the reverse strand, counting down.
GAATTCTATGGATGCAACAAAAAAGCTTTATTAATTCAAAGCTGGTCATGTTTTGTCAAATCCTCCATGATTTGTTGCATTCAGAGAATTTGGGCCCATCACCACCAATGAAGAACATCCAATAAATTAGAGTCAGAAAAAAACCTGAATCAGTCCAAATTAAATCTTCCATCATTGTTACATTTTTCTAACTGTAGGGTGCATGCTAAAATTAGATATAACCTTTTATTTTACTGAATAATTTAGTTATACAGATTATGACATAGCTCCTGCATAATTTAGTCCACTCATAAAAATGAGTTCATTTGTTGAAACAGATAGAATTCATATTTTAAGGTCATTTTTCTGGTAAAGGTCTCACTTTACAAAAGAGAGGGATGTTGATTTAAAGGGTAGGTTTTCAGTTTTAAGAAATAACTGTACTTAAGGAATTGCCAACAAGCGTTTTCAGTCACTAAAATAAATCACCCTAAATGTGAGATTACCAAGATTTTTAGTCTTCCACACTTATTCCTACCTTTTAAATATTATTTCTGCACATTTTTACCACCCAGGGCTCCACTTCCAAGTGAATAATCCACTGTGTCATTGTTGAAATTTGTGAGAATGCTTCTTCTCCTTCTCTGTCACAATAAATCAGCAACTTAGCACATCTTCGTCTTAAAGGTTATAGAGTGGCATTTGTAAAACGTGGCAGAGATAAAAGTCGAACTAAATCAGCCCTGCAGCTTTAAGAACGACCGCCTGCACTAATATGTACTGTAAAAAGGAAAAACCTTAAACTGTCAAATAAGTTCTTATGACAGGTTGAATCTGTCACTTGAAAATAACCTTTACTTCATGTATTTTTTTACATTTCCTGTCAGGATCTGTAAAACCGATTACTGACTACAAACCTGATGGCCAGACAGACTGACTGATCTAGAACTGACCCAGTCCCATCAGTCACCCCACTATGCAGAAAACCACAGATTACCAGTCATAAAGTAAATAACTCTTAAGTTTTGTTTCAGGGAACAAAGATAATTCCTGATCTGTCTGCTTAGTGATCAAAACTGTTTTTATTAGTAATTACATGCAGGAAAACGCTAATATAATCCTACAGCACATTGACCAAGGTGGATAGACCCTTTCCATCAAGCTTAAATATGAAACCAGACATAGAAACATTGTCCATATCAATATAACTGCAAATATAGTGAAACATAAAAAGCAACAATACACAAAAACCAATCATATAAAAATATTTAAACAGGAACAGAAATAAATTTGTACTCAGATTATTCGGCTTCTTGTAATGAATTTATGGTTTTGTCAATAACAGCAACTCATCCAGGCCGTAAAGAAGAAAGCAGCCCTGAGCATCACTCTACCACCACCATGTTGCAGACTAATCAATTTACATGACAGTTTTTTAACTGTTCTGGATTTTCACTTTTAAAATTGCTTTTGAGATTTGTTAGCCTTCTACATTTCTTATTTCCCAATTTTGAAGATCAGAGTTCAGTCTGATCTTCAAGACTGAACTCTTGAAGATCATCTGAAATGTGTATAAAAACTGAAACGAACATTTTATCTAAAACACTGTAAAACATTTTGTCCTTAAAGCAACTTTCAGATCAACAGAAACTCCAGGAGAAACTCACCTGCTGCCACAAACAGCCATAAACGAGCTGGTGAAAGAGGAAGTGACGTCACTTATTATGACCGCAAAAATAAAATATACATTCTTAATATTATTACATAGATTTTGTTTAAATAATAACTTAAAATATTTAAAAATAAAATTACAATACATAATTCCTGGTTTTGTTTTTAGTGGGGGGGTTTTAATACACTTTAATGAAGATTCTGGAATCTATTCAAACTATTTTTTAAACTTATATGGATTTTTCTAACGTGTCCAAATATCTCACTGTTGCTCTCATACAGTGAAGATAAAAACCAAAACAGGGAGGCTGCATCTCATTTTTGCACATAAGTCATAAATACTGGAGTATTTTCTTTTTAAATAAAGTAAACATGACTTTTTTCTGTGCACAGAGAGAACCAGACTGGCCTTTGGCTCCTGGCTATTGCAGAAGCATTAAGGAATTTCACTGATGCGGACATTTGCATACTGAAATGATATTAGTGTTTGCTCCATTGCAGCTGTCTTAGCTGGCTGCTGCTTCGGCCTCATAGCCCCAAAAGTTTCTGCCAGTTATTGACACTGAGTGAACTGCAAAAAGTCTTTAATGCCAAAAAGTATTTCAAATATCCCAAAGCAAGAGAAAAAAGTCTTTCTAAGCCCAATGTCATTTCACAGAATTCAAATTGCCTTTTTAGAAAGTAGATTCCTCATATACATCCTGCCTGAACGAGAGCTTTTCGCTGTTTGCTTCTTTCCTGAGGGATGTTGGTGCACAATTTTACCAGAAAGTCCTTAAATCTGAACATGAATGGAAGAAAATATTTCTTAGGGATGATGAATGATGGACATAATTTTCCCTTATTCTGCTTGCATTTATTATCAACTTAAGCTATGTGTTTATTGGCTGTTAACCATTTTAGCTAGTAGTAACTATTATATATACATCATGTATTATATTCATTGCAGCTTTAAAAAATCAGAACATACTTATTTGTATTTCTGCTTGTTTAGTATTTAGATTTTTATAATTTAAGTTTACATATGAAGTATTTATCTCGTGTTTCCACACTAAACTTCATTAATAGTTTTACTCAGCTCTATATCTTTTCATATTATTTGTTGTGTTTTACTTTTTTTCTGTTTTTGTCTATTTTTTATCACATCAAATATAAAACAACTGCAAAACATGTTTTATTGTGCAACTGTTTGAAACATTTAATTTATCTCATTTTTAAAGTGTTTTGGTTTTTGTTAGATTAATTTCCCTTCTCCTCTTAATAGCAAAATGTTCTTGATACAAAACTTAATAAAATATTTATTGTGAACCTGAAATCAGAAGCATCTCCAAAACTACAGTCAGATCTGACTGCCAGCTGCAGAACATAAAAAAATCACAGAAAACCGTGTAACAACAGCTCGTCCTTTAATATGTTTACCTGCCTTCAAAGCTGAGGAGTTTATGGTTTAATGCTACTGCAGTGATTAGAACATCAATGAACAATAAGAGAAAAAGAAAACTTCATAATATATAGCTTTGGTTTGATGTTATGGTAAGCATCACAGTGAGTAAACATTTTAATTCACTCCAGCAGGCAGAGAGGGTTTGCTGCTGACTGTGATGTGACCTTATTATGGAGAGGGTATGTGAGTGACTCACTTTTATTATGAAAGATAAGAAAATGTAAAAAAAAAAAAAAAAAACTGTACTAACCGGCAATTAAAGTTTAGACTGAAGGTCACAAAGGCTTAGACAACTTAAATCAGTATGCTTTGTGTCTGTTAAATTAAAAGAATTCAGAAACTAACAATAACTTACCTATCTTCAGGTTTTATTCAACACGGTTTAAGAACTGTCCTTTGAAAAAGGAGCTTAACTTCTTTCTGTAAGCAGCTTCATCATTGTGTTTTTTTCTTTTACATTCAGGGTGTTGGCTGCACATTTGAAGTGAGTGTAACAAGTTATGAGAACAGGGAGATCTGAGTGTGCAGAGAAGACTGGGCTGAGGACACAGCCTGGGGGAACTCCTGAAAATGAGCAACACTTTTGGTCAAACTGTTCAGACTCCACAACACAATTCTACCCCAGTTTCATTTGCCTAACTTAAGGTTCAACATCTTACCCAAGGGTACATTGTGATTTGGCAAGAGAAGCTGGAATTAAAGTTACGACCACATCATCAGACAAAACATTGGACCTTCCTTCACCCGGTGAAGCTTTTGGAGTATTTTGACTCTGTTACCAGCCTCACCAGACGGGTGGACATCATGTGTAGCTTTATTCCAGAAAAACATGTTGATGTAAGGGCTTTTCAAAGCAATGCAGATGGTGAGCAGCTTGAGGTCAGGAGACATGAAATGTAAAAATACTTCCATGAAGTAGTGCTTCACCATATCTGAGGAGAGAACAACCAACCAGTTATCAGCTGGAGGTGGTTAAAACTTTGTTCATCATGGAGGCAATCAAACTGCTTTAGCCTGTTATAACTACAGACTGAAAAACTGATCTTCTCATCCACTGGGTGGTATGGTTTAACCCAAACACATAATGTTGCCTCATATTAGTGTGACAACAAACATGACAAAGTGTGGAAAAGGAGCAAGCAGTGAAGGTTTTTATTGGCCGGTCTCTTGGAAAGGTTCAATGTTTTACCAAAATGAATCAACTATCCGTGTAAACTTGTGGGCAGAGTACAGGGAGGAAGCACAATACGCCCGAGCATGTGGGAGCTCTAAGTGTATGTAAACTTCTCTCTCATTATTCTGGTATTTAATAATTAGAAATAGTTTTTGTAACCTAACAGACCTAAAACACAAAATGTTTAGTCTGATTTAATGCCAAACAGTGACCAAGAACAGGCCATGTCTGTTTTTTTTTTAAACAGCATAAGTAAACATGATTCTTAGTGTGGTGCTGTTACCCAGTCAGTTTCTCATGTTCAACATCCATCCGGTCCATGAAGGATCCAGTTTGATGCTCACTTCATAACGTTTATATTGTGGAACTTCACAGGTTTTGTGCCATTTCACAGGTTTTGTGCCATTAACTGAGGACACCAGCTGCTGATGGGGTTGGATCTAATAGAATCGACTGAGTTCACGGCTCCCTTTGGGACCTGCTTTACTCACTTGTTTTCATCTGTTAGGACTCCCTTATATATACGTGCACATCTCTGGCCTGGGGGAATTGTTCACAGACTTTCTTGATATTCCACTCGTAAAGAGACCTGTGGTGAGACAGTGGACTGTTGAGACGAACAGTTATTTCATTGGATTGGTCAAGGATGTTAAAACCCCAATGTCCTCAAGGTCAGCGGCAGGTAATCTTGATGTGGAGGCCGATTCCTCTGTTAAAAACCATATTTTCATTGGAGCTCCTCTATTAAACGACAGACCACAGCATGCAGCCCGAGGCATCTGGAGTGACCTCTCCGAGTACCATGGAGGATAATCACTCACAGAAGAACAGAGACATAGTGCAGTGTGTGTGTGTGTGTGTGTGTGTGTGTGTGTGTGTGTGCGCTCGTGTCTGCACTCGGGCTTGAGTCTGTGTGTTTGTACTCCTCTTTACTTTCCTGTGAGCTCTCTTAAAAAATGGAAGCCATTATGTTTGGTGGGGAACACACATTACAAAGAGAAGGACGACAATGAGAGCCAAAGAGACGAGTGAAACTTCCCTTTGATGACATTGAAATGTCTTTCTACCGAAGAGGGAAGGACTGTTCATGAATATGACGCTATTATGAAATTGGCTTGCCTCATGTGAATGACTGCAGCTACAAAAACACCTTAGAGAGGAGAAACGTTCAAATCGAACCCAGAAGCTACCCCGACACATGACTTCTGCCTCTAACGGCTCCAGCTTACCTGATAGGATTACCTATTATCAATGGAGAAAATTCCCCACCACTGCCTTATATATCTTTCAGCACATCAGATACGTTTTTCTTAAAGCAAGCAGAGAGATGGAAGAAGCTCTGAACAGAGGAAGGAGGAGGGGAGAGTGAAAGAGCAGGAGCGACGGATATGAAGGAAGAGACAGAGTGGAGATGGAAAATGACAATATAATAAGATTTGATTTGTGGACCAGAATGGATTCTCAGTGCCCATTTTCTGAGAGGAGAGGGGGAACAGAGGAGGGCGGGAGAAGTAGAGAGAAGTAGGTGGAGGAAGTGGGTGTAGTGTGAACATTAGGGCCATGGAGTTCATTTAGCACCAAGACTCGTGGCTCGACAGCTGCTGGTGGAGGCACCAGGTTTCACTCTAACTTTGCTCTTTTTATGCTTCTGTACGTTTCTATGAGCAGAGTCTATCAATGAACCAGTTTTTAACTGCTTCAATATTCATAAAATAGAAAGTTTATTAATGTAACACTTTCAGCCAGTGACCATTTTCAGTGCTGCTGAAAAAAGTTTATACGCATGTAGCTCAACAAGTTTTCCAGCAGAGTGAAATATTTGTCATTTCATTACGACATTCATCATTTCTGGAACACGGCACCGTCTGTCAAGAAATAATTGGCAAAAAAGTACAAATTTAGATCAAATTGTCACCCATCCACCAATATTAGATCTGGAAGCCTGCTAAGTGAAAATGGGAAAGACTTGCAAGGACAAGGAGGGGACAGAGCCAGAAGACTTTAATGTCTAAATGCAGACAACACCTAATTATTTTATTGTTAAAGCAAATCTTCAGTTCAATGTGCAAACAACACTAATTTTCTTGTGTCGTTAACAGAGTATGATCAAATATAACAAATATCTAAAGTAAAGCTTTATTTTCAGTCTGAAACATGCAGCAGATTTTACCGGCGCGAGAAATAATAATTTCTGATCTCTGAGAAATGACCCGGATCTGGATCTCCTTCTAAACACTCTCAAATAATCGTAGTATTACTTCAAGTAAAGCCCAAAGTACTTTTTAAGTTAAAAACTAAAATGATGACTGAGAAATGACTCTACATACATTCAGAAACAATGTAAAGAAAGTCACTTTAAAACACATTAATCACACACATATTTAAAAAATCATCCCATCTTGGCCAAAGAGTTAGATTACCAACTCACCTCTAAACCACTGCTCCGTTCATCTTTCTTTAGATTTTTATTTTTTGGCATGTCCTGTTTCATGTTGGTGAGGCTCAAATTTACTTTCACAAGTGGAGCATTACAGCTTTCACCACGATGCTCCATTTGATATATATGTGCAAACAACATGGAGAAAAGGCTGAAAGTGAAAGAAGAGGCAGCGACAGCAGGCAGGGCGGAGGGAGTAGACCCCACATTTGGTGGGGGGCCCATGATGATCCAGAGAGGGGTGGCCCAAAACCCAACCTGACAAACAGGCAAACACAGTCAAAATCACAGGTTCCCATTCACACCCACTCACCCAACCTAAATACACAAAAACAGACGGCATACACTCCTCATACACTCTGTATTCTCCCAGGTCCGGCTAACGCCTCTCCAGAGGCGCATTTCCTTTGATTTCGTCCTCTCCAGTAAATTGACTGACCTGTTATCATGTCATGAAGCAGCCGGTTCTTGATTGAAACACATAAACCAACACAGCCAGTGTGACAGCATCGAGTTTTCATCCAGGGCTGCCGTGGCCTTTGCTGTCATAACAAATGTTTCTGAATGGTTGATTTTTCTGCACTTTACCCCAAAAACACCACAATTATTTACAGTCATGTGAGAAGATTAGGACGCCATTTTAACGGCTGTTAAATGACAGATACTCAAAACCAATTTCAACACTATTGAGAAATCTGAACAAAAACAGAAGAAAAAAACTTTCAGATTTTCTGTAAAATATTTTAAGACATATAATTTCTGGTGAGGCATAAATTTGGATACGTCTTAATTATGTTTTGAAGCCGGCCTTCAGTCGTTCCACATGGCCGCTCACACTGAGCCAGGTTCTGGTTCAGTGTGAGCTAAAGGTGAGTTCTTCCTTCCCACTGTCGCTACATGCACTATCAGTATGAGAAATAGTTTGGAATTGGCCTCCAAGTGGAGGAGATTCAAAGTTACAGCCAGCATGTCCAGGCTGGCTGGCCAATCAAGGCAGTACGATTTTAAAAAGTCTTTAAAAGCCCCCAGATTTTAGAATCTTCTTCAGGCTTTTGCTGCAGCTGACATGAAAGCACTTGCCTGAAGAAGAAGCAAGAGACAAGTTTAACTTTAATGGAAGCTGTGCAGGGAGGAAATCTTTACCCTGCAAGAGAAACATGAAGGTTAGACTGAAGCCTGACAGAAAGATAAAACTGGAGTTTTGGAATAATGTTTTTTTAAAAGAACGATGTTTTGCTCCAGCAGTACCTGACCAGTCCACCTCAGCTCTGCCATTCATCAGAGAGCCTTTGAAGAAATATGAAATAATCTTAAAGAAATTTAGGCTGAAGCAGAACTGGTTCCCAAAGCTACCAGTAAATCCGCCAAGCTCTGGCTCAGAAACAAAGGTCCTAGTCAAAGGCTCGATCTTGATCTCATTGAGATGTCGTGTCTCTAGTAGAAATGACACAAACCTCCTTTAGACTGATGGCAGAAAATAAGAAACTTCTCACTGAAGTTATTCAGCTCAAATGTAAATCATGTTTTCTTTAAATTAAAACAATTTTAATTTATGGTGTTTGTGTGAAATCAAATCTTATCTACAAATATAAAATATAAAGATTACACATACAAATTTATGCATAATCTTATGTAAGAAATAAATATTTAACAAGATCTCCAAATTCTTTCCATCTTTAACAAACTTCTATATCTATTTCTGTTCACTGAATAAACTAAAAAAAACCTCTTGCTCTCCTCTGCTTAGAAATCATTAAAATGGAGCAAATCTCGCAGTGAAGCTGGAAACCAGGTCCGGTTTATTGATTTTGCCATTTGTAGATGTAACAAAACGCTTGTCCTCATGTGGCATCGGATGTGTCTTTAACCTGTAAGCAATCAATGTTTTTAATGGAAAAAAATGAGGGGCTCTGCATCAGAGTGCAGTGAACTCAACATGCAGAAGGAATAAAAGTGATGACTCTGGAAACCAAGGTGAAGAGAAAAAGCCAAGAGCTGCTGAATGAGCAAGGTCAAAGTTCACCGTCTACAAGCAGCTTCATGCTCTTTGCTGCAATAATCTGAGTTTGAGTAAAAACAAATTAATAATGCTTCCACATGAAGATGATAGCACTGCTATCAGCTTCAAGCACTTCAGGTCAAACAACAATGGCTGCGCTGCCAAAACCAGGAGCTCAGCAGGAGAGCCAGCTGGCAGACAGCAGACCCTGGAGAACATTTTCAGCACAGCCTGGATCTGAAGAAGACGAGAAATCAGCATCTATTCCTGTTCCTGGAAACAACTTAGCCACTGTCATGACACTAAAAACATGTATTTCATGCTTTTGGTCTAAATTAAGGG
>NW_015114734.1:77256-109984 GCF_001443285.1 Poecilia latipinna | reverse complement strand
ACGGTAGATGGCGCTGACAACACGTTCGTGTTAAATTGTAACTGACAAAGCGGCACTCAATTAGTATTTCAGTAGCTTGTGGCTATTTATTTATTTATTCATCTATCTATTTATATATTATTTATGTATTTATGATTCATATAAACTTAGAAATTACAAGATGTAAATATATAACATGGTGCATAACTGTGGTCTCACGATATTGTAATTTTTGTTTTACTGACGCTTTTAAATCCTACATTAAAATCAAATTTTATTAAGTATTTAATATGCTAATTACAAACAGTGGACAATGACAGCATTAATATGAAACAAGCAGGTTTTGTGAACATGAGGCGATGTGTTTGATTGAAGGTTAGTTGATTAGCCGAGCGACTCCGTAACTGGCCGAGAATTGCCGAATCATCTGTCCTGCCCGGACTGCTGAAAGCGGCCGCAACGCCATGTTGGCGAAGTCTCCCATCTCTGTGAGAAAAAAATGATAGAAAACATAATTGCCGAGAAGAAAAGGTAAATCGCCGAGGGAGGAAGAAGACCGCGGCGATTGTTTCATTTTTAAGAAACGAACCGAGCCGGATCCGCAGCGGTTCCGGACGGACGAGGGAGGCTAAACCTCCCAACCGTCCCCATGAATAGCACCGCTGATCCGAACAGCGACTTTCCATGAAAAAAGACGTTTGTGTTGCTATTCGAGCTTCGTTATCCCAGTTCGTTAAAGGGATTTGGGGCCTGCTTCAGGATCAGCTACGCTTGCTCTATGAATGCAAGCTAAGCTTTGTTTGCATCAGTATTTATTAGTGTATTGTTTTTGAATTTTTTTTTTCCTTTTTTTGCGATGAGTTTGCCACCGAAAGTGGTCAATAAGACCGCTGTCGCAGTTAGCGGACCTGGAAGTGGCCCCTCTTCGTCGAGCCAACTGCGGGCTACCCTGACCTCCGCTCTATCGGGAGCCCAAACAGCTCCTCAGCCGGGCGCTGTACCACCATCTTCGTATCCTTTCACATGGGTAACACAAACTGGATCATATATATGCACCTTACTCTATTCTCTGACAACATCTGACAAGGGGATTTGATTATTGGAAGATTGTAGTGGTTGGATGTGGGATGATGGTTTCAGTTGGAGGCAGCTGGGAGGGGAGGGTACAATTAGCCTGCTAAGTGTGCTAATGTTAGCTAATCAAGCCGGTTGTCCTAGCTAACAAGTATCATGTTGATTTTAAGTAGTTGACGCTGTTTTGTTTATTTTCTTATTTATGTGTCTAGATATGTCAATCTCCGAGCTGTAACCTCGGTTTTTATTTTATTTTTTAATAATGCGCATAATGGGATATAGTAAAGCTCCAGCACAGGTTGCTCGCACTGGTTACCGGCTTTGTTCAATGATCATCATAAACTAGCAATATGTTTCAGCCGTATTAAAGCGCTTATGCGGCTAAAGATAAAGCAAAGGCAGACCCTGTGTTTGGCAAGTGTTCGGGTCAGAGGATGCTACATCGCATAGCCGACGGGCTCCATCCATTTGAGCGCCTTGACTTGAGTTTTTTTTTTTTTTTTTTTTTAAGTGTAATTGAGCTAATACCGGCTAGCACTAGGCCTGCACTTTAGGAATTGTTTAGATATGTTAAATCCAGAGGAGCTCTTGAATGGGTCATGAAGTGGCTCTTGAAAGCGGTCATACAAAACCACAGATCTACCTCTCGTCACTCTGAACTGTTTGTTTAAGTACTACCAATTGAGAACTTTAAAAAAACACTTGCTGTATGTTCCTGGGTGTTTAGCTTTTATTGCTATAAAATTGTCTTCCTGCTGCAGTTACCTTTCAGTTAGCTCGGTGGTGGCCTAACATTACCTACGCCTGCTTTTGGTTGAGTGAAGTCACCGTTGTTGTGTCACCTCCTGTTTTATTCACAGCGTGGTATCAGTAGTGTTTGTGTGAGTATGAGAGGATTAGGTATACGTTTTCTTCTGCTTGCTACTGACAAAACCGTGTGTATTTGTGATTTGACAGCTTGTGATATCTCGACCTGATTCCCTGCCACCCACAATCACAGCTACCCAGTTTCTTATTTTTCCAAGGGCAATGAGTACCAGAGTATAGCCTGTGCCAGGGCAAAGCCCACAGCTGCTGAGAGTTCAGTACACAATTATGTAATGTTCTGGAGTTGCTTGAAGGTTATCTGAGTGAACAAAACTGCTTTTCCTGGTGTATTTTGTCTTTGTTTTCACTCAAGGTGTTTGAAATGACTGTTAAATTTTCCTAACCTACTTTCAGTTGAACTTTAGTGGTATCAAAGCACAGCTGCTGAGTATGCAATGAATATAACTATCATGCTGAGGTGGGAAAATGTTCTATTTTTTTCTATCTTAAATTCTATACCGGTTACCTTTTTTATTTCTACAAATTTGTAGACTGTTTAACAATTTATGAATGTGGAATTTAGTAGTCAAAAAAACACAAATACATATTTGGTGATCCTTTAGGAACTTTATTTGCAGTACCACATCACGTATAACAAAAGTTGATGATGTATTCTCAATTCGTAGATGGTATCCCACATCCACATGTGCTTTGAACCATTTACATATCAAGAGATGAACTAGTCGATCAGAGATTGGAATCTGATAATCTTCTTTTGATAGGCTCTGGTCGGTGGTCAGTTTGTCAAATATTGAAAACAAAAATGTTTTCCTTACTATATAAATGCATTGATCAACGTATATCTTAGTCAACCATTTGAGTTTAATAAGAATCAGACAAATGTTAGAGACATATACTTTGATGAATAACTGCAGATAATCTTTTAATCTTTTCAGTTTGTTCTTTTAACTCTTAAAGAATCTTGTGTTTATTAAAATTAGCATACAAAATATCAAAAAAAACAACAACATTGATTTAAGTTAGGAAATGCCTGATTGCTTCACCTCTAGCTTTAGGTGGACATGGGTTTTATAGCCACTAATCCAGCTGTAAAGAGCACAGTTGGAATCATGGTGTTTAGGACCATTTAATAAATGTAAATGGGACTCCAAATTTCTAGAAGTGTAAGCAGATTCTCATTGTGCACTATTTGTAAGTGAAATTATTTAGGGCCGTGCTATCAAAAGTCAGTTCTCAAGGGCTGGTGTCCTGCATGTTTTAGTTCATCACTGCTGAATCAAATGATGATTCATTAGCAGGCCTCTTTAATACTTTGACATGCTGAGGAAGTTGGACCATTTGAATCAGCTGTATTGAAGCAGGACAACGGCTGGACACCCCTCATTTAGGGGCCTTGCATAGTCAAACCGAAGTTGAACCGTAAATCTGATGTTGAATGCTTTCGGGGCCTTTGTTTTCAAACACACCTTCAAAGTCCACAAGACACACCGAGCCAACTTCCTATGGTGTTTTTCCGTATTTGAGGTTTACAAGAGTATAGTCAACACATAAGTCATGACAGACAGGAACAACCATTACGAGTTCACAAGTTCCTTCAGAGGAGGAAATAATTGATTTATTGCAACATCTCATTTTATTTTTCATTTTACCGTAAGCCCAAAAATAGAAAAAAAACATTGTCGGGACATTCACACCTGCAGCATTGGACGAGAACCAAGGCGGTTGTTAAAATTTAGTGTTTTGGTCCATCAGTACATCCTTCCTCACAGCCTAATATAGTTGTTACTTAAAACTGTGGCTGAATCTAAGGCTTCTTGAAGTTGAGTTGTTGGTGCTGTTTTCCACATAAGCAAGCCCCCCCCCAAAAAAATCCTGACTAGTTTCGCATGCAAAGGAGGGAAAAAACATTCACCCAAATGGTTGACAAAAAAAAGGGGCAGACGACACGAGGCTGAGAAAAAAATTATGCAATTTTCATCATGCAACTGTGGCAATGAGAACTGATTTCAGTTTGGCCCGACCATGCGGAGCCCTCTGGGGTTTTTGTACTTCGAGTGTCCCCATACAACTTTTTCACTTAATAATATATCAGCATGAATCATACATAGTTTTGTTACTTATTTTGTAATGTGGAATGTTAAAGAAGGCTTGGTCAGATGATATTCAAACAGAGAAAGATAGTCAACAACATTAGCTATCAGAACACCTGATCCATTTACCCACACCTACCTAAAATAATGATCTTAAGTCATTTAAACTATTTGATTTCTGATATCGGTATCAGATCGGGACAACCCTAAATTGTACTTGACTACATGCAACTTTTAAGAGTCATGGACAAAAGCCAGACAATCAGTAAATACATGATTAAAAAAAACGTATAACATTGTCAGCACTGCAGATTTAGAAATTGGTGTAGGTGGTGGGTTTAGGCTGTGCATTTGATCCTGTTGATTAATTCTTAGTTTTGAGTTTTAATACTACTTGACACCATAAATCATAAAAAGGAATTGAATGAACAGCAAATTAACATAATTGCTATTAAAATAAACACATTTCTGCTGAGAAATTTTATAGGTGTGTGTTCTCTGTGTTATTAGCCTTGTCTCGAATAAAATTTTCATATTTCGAGGAACGTGTCCCTCGGAGAGTTGCTGCTCATCTGACCTCTTGCTCCGCCTCAGCCTCTGAGGTCAGGAGTGTGGGAGCGTGCTGCTCTGCGTCTGGTCAGGGGGGCTCCTGGCATATGGGAATTCCTGCTTGGAGAATGTGTGTGTTTGTGGAGTCCTGAGATGCGTGGAGGTTTACAGAGGCACGGCGGTGCTGCGTGGCATGTGTGTGTGGACACACAGTCCGTGTCTGTTCCTGGTTGTCCGAGAAACACCCGGCGCAATCGTCTGCTGCTGCGCCTGCCAGACAAAAGCGCTGCTGCTTAGCATTCGAAGTGAGAGGCCAAGGTGGTGCTTCCCACCATCTGCCAACAAAAGCCCAGGTCACCCAGCTTGCCGAGCCACCCCCCCTCTCACTTCCTTCCATCCCCCCATAGTTTACCTCACCCCTCTGCTGTCCCAGCTGAGAAAACTGCAGGATTTTCCCCCAATTGCCCCTGGTCTTTTCCTCTGGCATCCCCTCAGTTTTCACATTCATGGTCCAGTAGGTTCATCTGTCTTCAAAAGGCTTTCCGCCTTTTTGTCACTTTCTGCTTTGCAAGTTTGCAAAGTTCCTTATATTTATGGTTGGAGCAAAGACCAGATGTTTGCACAAATGGACCTTTTCCAGTAACTGTAATCCTACCTTTGCAGTTGTGCAGCTTTGCTGTGTTTATAACCAGCTGGTCGCTCATACAACGGCGTATTCCTGCATTTCGGGACAGGTGTATGCAGTCTGCACAACGAAATATTCTCATGAGCATACTCACTGTGGGCTGTTATAAATAAACTGCTGAGTTGAGATGAGCCAGCATGCAGGGCTGTTCTTTCCAGGGAAGGAGTGGGCTGATGAAGACAACCTGCATACCGACAGTTCTTTCTTTTGCACAATATTTAGAATAATTCCTTTTTTTGTTGTTGTTGCTGAAAGTTTTTAGTAAATATCCTTAGTTTGTGATTTTTAAATGACAGCACTATTTGTTTCTTCTGCCTTGAAGACCCTAGCCAATTTTATTAATTTATTGGCAGCTAGGTTAGAATCTCCCTAGTGCTACTGCAAAATCTTTTCCCATATTCTTAAAACACTGCAAGAGAGCTTCAGTCTCTGTTGAGTGTGCATCTTTTTATCAGGGAGATTTCTTCCTGCAGCACAAAGATATACAACTTGAGTAAATTAGGGTTTGTGAATGTGATAACCCAGTAACTCTTGACGTGTTCATTCTGAACCTTTCCTGTCAAGAACAGTCAGTACGGATTTGTTGTGCACCCCTGCTGATCAGAACAGGATGTGCAGTGCCTTGCTAATGTAGTCATACCCCTTAAAATTATTTATTTAGTGGTGTATTAACACCACAATTTTCAGTCTGTGTAGAAGAATAATGATCCTGTAATGAAAATCTGAAAAAAAAAATAATAATAATAATATTAAAGCAGAGATGTAGCCTAGAGGAGTGTTTCCCAACTCTGGTCCTCAAAAAAAAAATCAAGAATAGAACTAAGCCTGGTTTATTGTGACAGAGGGGAAAAGAAAAAACTAGGTCATGAAAATTATGAGCTTGGACCAAAGTTGAAATATGTTCAAGAAAAAAATTCACGTGACTCAGTGGCTGTCGTTCACTGATTGTCTCCATCCAATCTGAGTGAAGAAGAATGCCCAGAAATGTCTGTTTTAGATGTGCAAAGTTGGTAGGAACACACTCCAACAAGCTTGAAGCAAAGTGGCGTACAAAGCGTTGACTTAGGCGTAATAAACTTTGTCATTTTCCTTTATACACCATAACAACACTATGTGCACAACTATAAGGCAAATTTTATGCTGGATGATTATTTTTAGTAATCACCAGCTACAATTCACCCGGTTAATCCAAAATGTTAATAAATCTCCGACATGAAAGTTTAAGAAGGTAAAAGTGAGGTTTTGGCTTTCTTAGAAGAATGTTTTTATGTGCACAATTATTGAGCCACTATCATGCAGAATTATTATGCAGCTAAATGGAAAACACATTTTCCACTCTGACTTTTCATATTTTCATCTGTTTAAATGAGAACTATAAACGACTCAAAAATGTTTAAGTAAGCATTTTTGACATTAAAAATAATCAGTAACCAGTACAGCCACCCATCTTTCCAGTAATAAGGATTCCATTGACTAGTTTCTTGATTTTTCGACGGTTGACTCTTCATGCAGCAGCAACGACAGCTTCTCAAACATTGTTCAGAGAGGTGGACTGTTTTTTTTTTTTTTTTTCACAAGTTCTCAATTGGGTTCAGGTCAGGTGAGGAAGGTAGACATGTCATACCTTCTTAATATGTAATGGCTTTACTGGCTAGTCCTTTGGAGGAGTACTCCAAATGTGAAGGATCATTGTCCTGCATAAAACTCATTCTTTTTGAAAGGTGCAGACTTCGTCCTAACCAACTGCTTGAAGAAAGTGTCTTCTACAAACTGGCAGTAGGTTTGGGATTTGATTCCGAGCCCATCTGCAACCCAAAAAGGTTCAACTAGCTCATCTTTAGTAATACCAGCCCACAGCAGTACTTCACCACACCTCCACCTTGCTTGCATATGACTTGAAATGGAGTTCTGTGCCTGTGACTGATCCAGCCGCAGGCCCATCCATCTGGTCGCACACATTTCATCCATAAAATCTTTGAAAAATCTCTTTTCAGACATTTCCTGGCCCAGCCTAGAGGCTTCGGCTTCTTGCTCTCCCGTTTTGGTCATGTGTGTCACTCGGTGAGATATTCAGGTCTTATGGATGAAAGGATGTCGCGTTATCCAAAGAGTAGAAGAAATCGAACCTCCCCATCATGCCGCTGTCACTGTAGCCCAGAAGAGGGAAGTTGCTCCTTCTTTTGCTTTTGTGTTTGCCCTGCTTGTCTCATCAACAGTTGTATAGTTCACTTTTCCTCAGAAAGCAATGAGCTAATAATTCTTCAACACCACATTATCAGCAGTTTTATACTCGTAGGGAAATAACACTTCATGTAATAAATGAAAGTATGATTGTGTCTGCGGTAGAGCTGTAACTAATGATTATTCCACTTATCAATTAATTAATTATTGTAACGATTATTTGAATAAAAAATGGCACATTCTACAGAATTTTTATTTAACCATTTTTAGTGTAATATTAGAAATCCATAAAAATATGCAAATAAACAAATGTTTATGTTTCTTTTTTTTAATTAAGAAAATAAACATTTAAAATTCAATACCACAACATTCCTTTAGTGAATCTGAACCAAGTGGAACTAAAGCTATGTCACTTGAGAAGTTTTGGCTAAAACATATTTACAGCGAAATGTATATATTTTTGCACAGTTATCTTAATTGCTGTTCTGAATATATCTTGTTTTCATTAAATGGTCTTTTTTGAGCCTGAATACATCAGTTAAGAATTAATTGATTATTAGTTGACCATTTTTTAGATAGTCATTTTATCATGTTAATATGATTAATTGATTCAGCCCTATTCTGATGTACTAACCAGCTGTTGAGGTTGTTGCATTTCCTTTTTAATGTTTTTTGACTTTCTGGAGTTCCTCATGGTTTGAATTAATATAGTTCCCATAAGTCTTTGAGGAAGCATATATTTTTTTTGTACTGAATCTCTGCTCAACTTTTCCCCTAACTTTTCTAAAAGATTGCTTATAGTTTGTGTTGCAGCCATCTAGAACCGTTAAGATCTGGTTTGCTTGTGTTGAGCCACCATTCATCCATCCATTGTTCATACTGTAGTGAAAGAGCAGTCTCAGCAACAGCAGACAGGCAGTGAGAGCTTTGTGAGTTTTGCTTCACACAAATACACACTGTGTGTGTGTGTGTGTGTGTGTGTGTGTTACTGTAAGTGGCCAGTGAGTCTACAGGGAAAAGAAACGTTTGTATCTGCACCATCTGGGCTGTCTCTACTCACTTCCTGTACCTCCACTTAAAGCTCTGTGCAGCACTGGCAGTTCCAGGTACATCTGCTCATTCAAACATAATACTGCATTTTCCGTAAGGTGTGTGCAAAACTTGGACCATAGTTATATGAGATGTAACAATTCCCCCAGCCCCCTCTCTAAATAAAGAAGCTGCATATGTGTAAAGTTATGATATTGTAGATGGCACCCCTTAATTTATGTGACGTTTGGATGGATAAGCCAAGTCGGCAGAAATATCTCACCTCTCACTCTGACCCTTTTTTGCTTAATTTTCCTGGTCTCCACATATGTTTTATTTAGTTACTAGGCAGTTAACTTTACACCCCTAAATTATTTATTTATTCAGCAATAGCAGATTACAGTTTATCACGCAGTATCATCCTCCTGATCACACCCCTGCTGTCTGTAAGGCTATATTTCCTCATGTCTTTGCCTTTCTCCCTCTCCCACATACTCAGCACTTAAGTGGCTTTACAGTAAGCTAATGATGAAGCATGAGCTACAGCAGCTTTACTCTCCTAACCAAGGCTTATGTGTCACTGTGGGGCAAGGGGACATGGAGGAGTGGTTGAAGCTACGTTATGATTTTTGAAAAGGAAAAAGGAATGCACATTAGTTTGTCAATCCTCAAATTTGGTGTGTAAACTAGGGCTGTAGTGACACAATAATCTCACGAAACAATACACGATATTCTGCTCACGATATGATGTATATTGCAATATTCACCAAACGATACAATTCAATACACTTTTGCGATTTTCTGAAAGATTTTAGAGGGACAGAGTGATTTTGTTGACTGTTATAGAGTTGGACTGAATTAATTTAACTGAAAACTGATTAAAAGCACTAACTACACAATACCTGGCTCTACGTTGGACATGGACA
The DNA here is from genome assembly GCF_001443285.1 of Poecilia latipinna. Classification (NCBI taxonomy): domain Eukaryota; kingdom Metazoa; phylum Chordata; class Actinopteri; order Cyprinodontiformes; family Poeciliidae; genus Poecilia; species Poecilia latipinna. The sequence continues at coordinate 100,643 of NW_015114734.1, read as the reverse complement.
CAGACTTAAAGTCGACAGCTGGGCAAAATGAATCAAAGAAGTGGTGAGAAAACATGTTTAATTGAAACAGTACAAACTGTAGCTTACATGCATTTGTAAAGTAAATAAAGTGCACCAAGTACCCTGCTCTGAATAGTTTGATACCTTTTTAACCTTGACACTTAGCATCTGAAGGAATCACTCTAAGCCTGATGACCTAATCACTCTCCCGGCGAAGCAAGCAGTCAGTGAGCAAGGCGACAGTTGGATGTTACGATACTTGCAGATGAATATCGATTTTTTTCTAGGAAATAAAATATCGATATTGCAAAATCGATATTATTACACAGCCCTAGTGTAAACTATGTAAAAGTTATCCTCAGGCTATTTGTTAGCATGATTATGGGATGTTTGGAGTCACAGTTGGTAAATCTTTGAGTTTTCATCACTCGAAGCCCTCGGTTGCAGAATGTTTTGTACATTCGTCACAATACTTTATATTCACTTTTTGTTCAGTGGCTTAGAAAGACGTAATGACGTTGGAATTGTCAAGCATCACCTTATTATGCAGTTGACAGTTTCATGTTAATTTCAAACAGAACAATAACACTCTTGTAAAATTTAACATGTCTACCTAACACTTATGTAACAGTGTGAAAGTTATTTTTATCATGTTTGTGAAAAAAATGTATGAAAGTTCTTCACAGTAGCATCAGTGTTACAATTACTAACAGTAAGACTGTTACTACTTGTAACAGTCTTACTTGAAACTACCACTTACTAGTTTCAAGGCTAGTAAGTGGTGGTAATTTTTATCACTTTCTCACACACATACTCTGGCTGGTTTCCATTAGCCTCATGCTTTTTAAATTTCAAAGATTTTTGCACCTGGATAAGGCTTTTATTGTGAAGTTGACTTTATCGATGGAAGCATAAACTCTTATTATTTTTATATGTCTTTTCGAATGTAATCACACCCTGCTGTTATCTCAGTAAAGCTGACCTGCTGGTAACCAGTTAAAGACACAAACCAGACCATGTGTGCAGGTGTCCAGCTACATTTGATTGAGTCACCGTTGGCCTCTAACTAGCAGCAGCTGCAGGGCTGTCCTGTTTGAAAGCAGTGGGAAGAAAAAAAAAACATATTTCCATGTGCCCGTACAAAAACCAAAGTACAACTGCTTATAAGACTTGGTTCTCTTTGGTGGATTAAATATCTCTGGGATGCATTGTAACACGTCCACTAAATATAGTTTTGATCAGAATTTGTTTTCTTCTGTTGACTAGATTACTACTACAGTACCTTTATGTGAATAATTACAACCAGTATTCAAAAAGTTGTTTAAAGTTGAGGAAAAAGGAGGAAAATGAAACTGAAGTGTCAAAGCATGGAACTGCAGTGCATAAAATGTTCCTTATAACTGATCTCATGATTTCTCTCTTGGCAGCCAGTCGACATTTTGTAATCATTAATAATCTAAGACGGCCATATCGCCCATGCCTCGTCCATATTGACGCAGATGACACTTCAGATGTGACTTTATGTTCCACAAAATCCCTTCATTTCCTCACAATTAGAACGGGAATAGATATTTAAATATGCCACCATACATGACAAGATGGGGAAACAATGTGACAGCATCTTTTAAGCTTTTTAGCAAGTTTACAACAGTTTTCCGCTACATATTCTGGCTATAAGAAGAGAAATTCTTAATGTGAGTTTTAATGCTCTGCAAGGTAACGAGGTACCATTTCCTCAATACTTTATAACCAAGAAATTTAATTTATTTTTGACATCCATGTCTCAAAATGTCAGTAATCTTTTTTGTAATATTGATCAGTTGCAGATTGTTTTAGCAACACTAGAGTGTTTTAACTTTATGCTTGTCTTTTTACTCCCTGCAGAACCTAAACAGACTCAAACCCAGTTATTTCTCTCTCATTCAGATTGGTTTTGACTTGCATGTGCTGCATTTATCTATGAAACATCTGCATCTTTCTGGTTACTCGGTCAGCCTCAAGAAGGGCCTGATTGAGATGATGTTTCACCGCAAGACATTTGATCTTGTGTTATGATACTGCTTTATCCTTCAAGAGCCCATAATTGCACATATTGCACAATAAATATTTATACTGATGGCAGAAAGTCTTCGTTCTGTGGTGGTGAAGGGGGAATTTATCTCAGTTTTGGTCTGTTTGTTCTGAAACTGTAGGAAATAGGAATCCAGAGTTGCTTTTAATATTGAAAGAACTCTGCTACAGACGAGAAAGCTGTGCAATTCTCTGAATAGGTGCAAAAAAATGAAAAAAAATGGGGACGGGAGGTAAAATCTGCCTCTTTCTACTTAGATACTCTTCTGTGGAATACAGTTTCCCCAGAATGTCATATGTTGGCGATCTAGAGCGTAGCATATAAAAACGTGATGCATTCTGCATGACTGCAGGTGTTTTTCCTTTAGAGAAAACAGAAATCTGCATGCTGGCTTCGAGCCATTTGGCTGCGACTGGAAGAAAGTCCTGTTTTTATTTTTTTGTTTTTATTTTTTTTGTCCTGGATTTCTTCACCTCATCTTACCTCCTTTGATCATTTTTGCATCTGCTTTTCCTGCTTGTGTCAGCGCCTGGATCGCAGGTGGAGGCGCACCTGTTCAGGACAGGTTTAACCTGGGTTCACCTTCAGCTCTACGGTGTATGACCAGTTGTCACAGCTGTTGCTGCCAACCAGTGGTAGTATAGAGCTTAGGAGTGGGAGACCTGGACTTGGTTCTATTGCAATATCTTGTGGTACTATTGTGACAATAGCTGTGACTGCATGGGAAGGGAATCCCAGCTCCACAAATACCAATACTGTGCTTCTTTAGGGCACCAGTCACATAAAGAAGCAGGATTTGCATCACTATCTACACAGTAATTGCAGTTACTGTAATAATTTATTGATTCTCTCAATAGAAAAATAAAAAAAAAACTTGAGAAAATGGCAAAACCAACATTGCTGCAGATATTCTTTTTTTTTCATTAATTGAAATTTATCACGATGATAAATCACAATTATTATAAGAAATATGTCATGATAGATGATAAACCATACAATAAATGCCCTTCCCTAATAGAGCTGATTTGTATTTCCTTTGCTGATTTGTATTTTTCATTCAATGAAACGGTCAAGAAACGTTGTTTTTATTGATTGATTTTTCAAACGGTTTAAAGCCCTGTCGTATGTTTACGCTGTCAAATACAAATAAAGCCCACACATTGAGGGTGCTGAAACTGCAATGTTTGACAGTGTTTCCTTTATCATGACTTATTTTTCTAACTGTGAGTCATAAATAGTCATTTTTCATTACTTGCAATGCTGCATTTCTTGGATGATGCAGGCTGCGTGAATCATTAAGGAATCAGGCTTTCAGGATTTCAATTCTAGAGTTCAGTTGAGGGATAATATAGTGTCTTTACACAACATGTTGTGCTTCCTCCCACCTAAACTGTCGTATGATGGAGAACGTCAGCCGCTAATTGCTACAAATATCTGTGTGTGTATATGCATGTGTAAAGTGGAGGCGGCGGGGGCACGTATTGTTTTTCGAAATTTTCCCCGGCAGTGAAACAGATCGTGTTTCCTGCTGTGCCTCCGCGTTTTGAACCGGCGACTTTTTTTTTTTTTTTTTTTTTTGCTAAGACTGATTCTTCACTTTCTTTATCTTCCTCCCTCTCTGTTGTATCGCTGGGCTGCGGGTAGGGGTGCTGGCAGGGGTCCAGCAAAGATGACGGGCCTCTCCAGGCAGGAGGGGAGTGAAGGAAGGGAGCTTGGGGCAGGAGGAGGCGTGATTTGGGTGAAAGGAAGAGAGCCAGACGTTCTGTTTCCCTTAAACCATGTGATCAGTGGTGTGTGAGGCGGCCTGTCACAGACGGCTGCCTGAGCAGGTTACTAATCGGAGGGCTTCCCTCTACTGTTTGAATATTACACATTCCCCTCTTTTGTCCGTCCGTCCCAACGTCTGTCTGATGTCTCCCCTTAGAGTCTCATTATTACATGTTCCAGAATCTGCAAAGAAAGTTCCCTTGGCCTTAATACTGCCAAAAGCATTATAGATGTGTCTTTTTTGATGAGTGGTTGTGGAATCAATAAGCTATCATTATTATTCTACAAGCATTGGGAGAGGAGAATGCATACAGATTGTGCTCTTCCTGTGTTGTCTAATCCTCTGCTTTGGCAGTCACCCTGTGTGAAGTAGCCCAGAAATCCATTTCAGATTTTCCTTTCAACTCTTGCAAAATGATGAAGGTACATAGTGTACTCTGGGAGATTGAGCATTTTGGGTGGGGTGATCTGGGGATCCATCACATTAACTATGCATGGTACTGGGGTGTAGGGAAAGCCCTTCACTGTGAATTCCTCTGAAGTTTGAAGCAATTGCAGTCAAATCAATCTCTTTTTTACTTTCCTTCTTTTTTTGCAGAATTTTGTCACTGTTTGATAAAAGCTGAACTTATCTAAGTGCTTAGATCTCCTGTGCATCACTTTATAAACTAGTTAAATTCCACCCATGTGGCTCAGTTTGCTGCAATGGTGTTTTTTTTTTGTTTTTTTTTTGTTTGTTTTGTTTTGTTTTTTTTCTGCAAAGCTGTCCAAATTTTTTCTAACAGAACACTTGTTTCAGTTCTCAGATTTCTTGAATTTTCTTTAACGCACACTCCCCAGAATTCCTCGTGTTCAGTCTTCACTGGACGAACGGCTCTTCTCCACACAGCCTGGAGTCGCTGTCTACAGCGTGAGTCTCTTTACTCTGGGTTTTATGTTGTTTTCTTATTTATTTATTTTTGTTGCTTGTTTGTTTTGTTTTGATTTTCCTTTATCTAACCAGGAATGCCCCATTGTGATACAATAACTCTGCCAGGTAACTCTGGTTCAATGAGCAGCAAATGTGTCGGGGATAAATTCATCCAGTGATGGCATAGAACAGATGAGACGTCAGTCATACTTACCCCTTTTATTTATTGAAGTCCTCGCTTGAAATTGATGGATATTTGTTTAAAATGACTACGTATGTGTATACAACATATATTCTAAAAAAAATATATAAAAGCAGACATGAGGAGTTTTTTTTTTTAAGTGATGAGGTCCATTTAACTAAGTTTACAGGTGATTCACAATTGATTAGCATTTCAGGGCAAATGTGATTCATTTCAGTAGTTCAATCAAAAATAGTTAAGTATTATTACACACAGTTTTTAATAATGTATATGTACAAACATTCATTTATTTTCATTTTGAAAATTGGGTCATCAATAAAATGATTTTTAAAATGGGAATTATGCAAATCCAGAGTTTGTTTCCTGTGAGAGTTTTTCTACAGATACGTGTGAGAGTTCATTCCAACTCTGGAAATAGGTCCTGGTTCAACTGAAAGCTAAAATCTGGTGACGTTCACTGACAGCAGGACAGCAAACTGTCCAGCGAAAAGTGAGAAAATTATTAGAAGAACATTACATGTTATGAAAGCTTTTAAATCCTAGCTTTAATTGCTCTGTGTCTCTTGAGCCACTGTCTTTGTCTTGTGATTCTCCCTCAAACTCTTGTGGCCCATGCTTCACAAACTTCTCAAGACTGCAGTAAATCCAGTTGGTTCTGCATCTTTTTTTTTCTACCACCTCACTGTTTCCTCTTCCTCAACATGCCATTGATATTAAATTCAGTGATCAGCCAGTTTATCTGGTGATGTGGCTTTTCTTCAACATGGAGGACAGAAGACTTGGCACTGTCTTCTGGACATCTGCCAAGTCAGCATTCTTCCCCATGATTGTGTTGGGTGTAATTGTGAAATGCATTGTTTTTATTGGTCTTATGCAATATTCTTATCTTTACAGAAACATTTTTTTTATCAGCTGTAAACCCCAATTCCAAGAATTAACTGAAACACCTGAAATATATTTATATAAATAACTAGTAATAAATATATTCTGCAAGTACTTAATCTTCATATCCTAAATCTTTACTTTTTGAATTGACATTGAAATTGAAACAAGTAAACAATTTGACATTGTAATTAAATGAGACATCCTTTAAAATTGTAATATCCATCACTGCATTTTTGCCTAAAATAATTGGGCAAAATTATTTTGGAAACTTTTCTAACAGAATGTCTAGGGACACACATAATTTACATCATTTAACAAAAGCTTCACAATGAAACTTAGTTGGTTTGCAAAGTTACTTTCACTGGAAGGTTAAATATTAGCAAACCCATTTCTGATCACTGTCAAACTATTTGGGATCAATACTGTCAACGTATTTTTAAACCCTTCATTTTTACCCCCAACTCCAAACTAGAAGTGGAGGATATATATGTTTTTTTTTTTCTTTTTTGACCTAATTTGAATCACTAAGCTGCATGCCTAATTAATTTTTCCACTGAATTTATTTTTTGGTGATCAGATGAGTACGTAGAGATAAGATAAAATTGTCAAACCACAGCAATGTACTTTGCTCTTATGGATTGATGGAGAACAAATCTACCAGCACTGCATTGATGCTGTGGCTCTTAAAGTCGTACACACCCCTGTCAAAATGTCACACTTTTAATAAGAAAATGATTAGACCTCATATGTCATTTTGAGATTTCTTCTATGTGTGGTCTGACACATTAAATATTGCATTATATTCAACTAATAAAACAAACAAATCTGTTAGAAGGCAATTAATAAATATTATTTTAAGTATTTAAGTGTAAACACCCTTAAACAAATACTTTGTTGATCCTCCCTTTAGTTTAGTTTCAGAATTTCATTGTTATAGTATTAATCTATCAAACCACATTCTGACTTTAAAGTATTTGGCCTTCCTCCTCTCAAAGTCACTCTTCTGTTGCATGGATGTGTGCTTGGACTCACTGCGATGTTGAAAAATGAAATCCTTCTTTAGCTTTCTTGCAGACAACTGAAGGTTATGCAACCAAATTGCTGCAATTTATTTATTTCCCCTCCAGAAGTCTGGTCATGCCGATATGTTCAAATGAAGTGTGAACATAGTTTTGAAATAATTTCAGGGTCTAGTTTTTTCACACGACAACAATCAACATATTTAACTAGAGTGTACACTAAGAGCCACTGGATCAGTGTAGACAACAGTTTGGGGACAGAATAGAGAAAAAGGTTAGACTGACCCAGTCAGTAGCGCCCCAAGGGGAAATGGGGAGGGGCCATGGCAAAGTTAAGTTTAAATGTTTGTAGCAAAACTTTGCAAACCTTTAATTACTTTGGGATGAACCAATTATCTTAATTACCACTAAACAGACAAAGCAGTTTGGCTAGAAATTGGAAATGGATTGAAGCAAATAAATTTAGGCAAAAAACCAAGCAGATTTTTATCAGCGTGATAAAAATTGTATCACTTTTAACATGCTGATTTTTATCAGATAATTTATAACTGATAATTGATTGACTATTTTCTTTTGGTTATAGTAGGGACCAAAGAAATTCCAAGAAGGAAAGACCATCTACCCTGTAGCTAATGCTTTTATTAGTCCTCACGTTTTTCATCTGGAGGGCAGCTATTAAATTTGGTTGAAAGCTACATAGACTTTGATACATATCTGTCAGTTGGAAACTAAAAGGTCATTCACATCAAGAGGGACGACGGTAACAATGTGAGCATTCATAGCGCTGAATAGTAATGTTCAGTAACCTGGTTTGTCAAGCACACGCTGGATGTCCAAGCTGTTTTACATGCTGTAAGCACACTGTACAGATTCTTCTGACGCGTCAGAATAACGTCTCACGTTACTCACACTCTGATAAGACGTTCTTTTTTAAGAACATGGCGGTATAGCCCGAAATCAAAATGTTTCCCTTCATCTCTTTGAAAGAAAATGTTTTTATGTATCTTCTTTTAGATAGGCCTCGACTGCAATCTAGGGAGATGGGAATGTTAGTTTCACTTTCCCTATATTTGCTTTTGCTCCTGAAACGAAACTGACTGGTGTTTTTTCGCTAAGCATAAAAGTGAAAGACTACTAAATTGTTACCACATGATGCTGTCATGTATTTAAATGCAGTAGTTATGAGCTAAATGGTGTAATATAGAGGCACTTTTTGACATGAAAAGCCGTCCTCGGGTCATTTCTGAGATGTGAGAGGAACATTAGGCGAACTGTACAGGAACGCTTCTGTTTGCCGGAAAGAAAGTCTATTCATCATTCATATTTATCTCTTACGACACAGCAGCAGTATAAAAGACAAGGTTTTACAAGATGTTCCACTTCTGAAGAATGGCTTTTTTCTTTCCCTGTTGTTGCAAAGTGTTGGAATGATGGCACTGGTTGAAATAACCAGTACTGATGACATGGGATGGTAGTTGTGCAGGATGGAGGTGGGGATTACTTGGTCACTGTTGCTACCTCGTTCTCTCTTTTCACATACAACCACCATATAGCTGCTACCTGCCCCTCCCCCATCCGATCACTCTCAACTGTATGTCCTTAGAATCAGATTCTGGCCTGAAGTAGAGCAGGCTCCTCCCCTGGCAACAGCAGCGAGTGTTTTTATCCCAGGTCATCTGAGGGAAGTGGGCCATGCTGTAGAGATGCTGCAGGGATCTCTACTGTAGATGCATTATGTCACTTCAACTGCTGTAACTAGAAATCAGTCACAAATCAGACAAATGGAGAGCATGTTTATGAAATAATGTCATAGCTTTATGCTATATTTTCAAAGATTCAGATATTAAGTCACATTTTTAATGAATCTGTTCTATATTTTCTAATTTTGTTTTCATAATAGTCAGTAACACATCTGTTCGTAACAAATTTTGGTCTCTGGAATTGTTTGAAGCAGTGCTGTTTCATTTTAAACTTAAAAAATGAAATATAAAATTGAATGATTTTTATATTTCCCTCTCAGACAGAAGGACTTTTTTTGTTTCACCTGCTGACATCATCTGTTTAAAATAACTTCTTTGGACCTCATTACTCACTTTCTGCTTTTTTCTGCCAGTGGGATAAGCAATCAAACATGTTTCAAATGAACTTTCAGAAGTATTTGAAGACTTGATCACTAAGCAGACAAACTTGATTATTAAAGACGTAGTGTCTTGTGTTTTTTTGATATAATAGTTACACGGGAAAAGGTAGTTAGTTTGAGTTATTTTACTTTTTACAGAATTTGAATCAGAAGAAACTAAAACTAAGGTCTGGGTGGAAAATATTTACAGAATGCAAAATGTTTTTGTACAGTTTTGGCTTTGTTAATACTATGAATATGTTCTTTCTAAAAAAAATGTATGTCTATGTAGTCCAGTTAACGATTAATCAATTCCTAAATTACTAGTAGCCCCACTGAAATGATTTTGGATTTATTCAAGAATTTTATATTGTAATTTAATTTCTGGTCTCTCATATCTGCAGAGTTGATAAAAATAAAATAATTAACCATCCATTAGCTATTAGCACTTTTTTGTCTATGGGATCTTGAGCATTCTTCTCTACTATCAAATCCTAAAGATTTCCTTTAAGACCTAAAGAAAAAAATGTCATGTTTACTATTCTTGAAACAGCATTCAGATCACTACTTACTCTCTTCAGTCAGTTTCTCATGCTACGTTTACACACTGTGCAGCTCTACTACTATTACTGGGCTGAATTCGCATGACTGCAGTGCATTTATTGCACCAGGTGTTATCAATCTGTTACAGATGAGTAGGGTTGTAATGTAATTATTCAACCGTCTGAGGTCTGTGTGTCCTCTCACTGCACAGTCTGGGCTGTGGTCTTGTGCAGCCCACTGTGCCAGTATTTCATCAAACCACAGCCAGCTTCATCGACTGCAGGTCTTCACCTCCGCACACACACTGGGAGCAATTCTTCACCTTGAGTGCTTAATTTACACTCCTCAGCAGGAGGGGAGGACTAATCACCTGTCGAGTCCCGCCACTGCTGTGTTCCCACTCTGCATACCTCAGTCACATCTCATTTTGCGAAGCCGGCTAACCGCTCTGCTTTTATGCCGCACAGGTACCCAGGCACGCTGGCCCCGCTTACACAGCTCACGACATCACAAAGGGACACCCTAACTTGGCGGGAACCCCGCCTGGTCATGCCCACTCCCCAGCGCTCTCTCAGGTATCAGTACCCACAGCTTCCCCATATCGCTACCCTAAGGGCTGGGAGGCAGGCGGAGGGGTGAGTTTGTCACTGCGGCCGCCGTCATCCTCTCTGCATCTTTCTGTCAGTCTCTTCATTCATCCTTTTGTCTGTGACTTTGGATGTCAGGGGTTGGAGGATCAGTTGTTAGCATCGTTATTTACAGGGTTCCCAGTTGTCCGGAAAGGATGGAATTTGTTATTTAATAAGGATAGGTATGGCTAAAAAGGGTTGTATGGAAAAATGTATTCCTAATCCTATTGCCGAAGTCATTTTGCAATACAGCGTCTATCAAATGCTAATTGTGTGGACTTTGGATATTCCATAACTTGTAGAAAAAATATTTATATTTTTAAAAATGCTTAACAAACCAAGAATAAACTTGTTGCAATAAATCAATTAATCGTACAATAAAACGAGCTCGATTGTTTCCATTTGCAAAAAAAAAAAGAAAATATTTTAAATGCTACTTAAAGATTTGAGGGAATATGTGAATCATAACATATATATATATATATATATTTTTTTTTTTTATTATTTTTTTCCTGTTCTTTTCTCTTTCTCACTGTTTTCTTTTCCAGCTTAGAATCATGGGCATGAGTGCACTGACTTAATGTCGTAGTATAAGATCATAAAGCCCCACTCAGACATGCTCTACAGTTCTGAACATGACTTCATGTTCAGCCTTCTCAGCTTTAATGACTTTCGCATATTGCAAATACTTTGGCACACGCCTGAACTGAAGAATCTGATTGACAGAGAAGCACAACTGTTACTATTGGCTTAAATTTGGGCGATATCAAGTCACCCAAATTTGATATCACCCAGCAGGACTTTCAAAACTCTAAATGATTCAGAAAATGGCATTTCAAAAGCAAAGTTTACGATTTTTTTAAGCACCAATATTTTCAGCTGATTTCTTCCACCTCAATTCTGACACATTTGTTCTAAGTAGAGTTTAAGACTACAAAGTGTTTATCGTGTTGTAAATTTTTAACAATTTGTTTATCTTAAATCGGAAAAGCTGAGCGACAATCTAGTCAGATTTCTTTGTAACACCCGAGCTTAAATCACATTTAATAAGTATAGTAGGGAACTCTGAAGCTAGTCAGAAACGCTTTTGTATTTGCACACAATAACTAACAATGTTAGAGAGAACTGCAACTATGAAGACCTCAACAACCTCATACAATCAAGATTTTACTACATGAAGTCTGATATATTACCAGTGTTTTGTTTTTGCTAACTATGGCTTATACCAAATGAAAGTATAAAATTCAGTGCAAGAAAATTCAATTATTATATAAGACCAATAACAGATTAGTTTGATGTAGAGATTTCATACCATGTTATGGTTTATGCTATCATGGGGAAAAGTGCTGGATTAACAGTTGACAGTCATTGATACCCTTCACAAGGAAGGGAAGGCACAAAAGATTATTGCTGAAGAACCCGACTGTTCAGTGTTCTGTATTCAATAGGGCTGGCCAACTCGTCAATAACCATATATATTTTTGCCCGATTGTGCGATAATTTAACTGAACTCTGATCCAGAATCGCACAGCATTCTGGGGAATGTAGGCTGAAGGAAACTTTAGATGCTCAACTTCTCTCAGCAAGCTAAACAATGTTGGTGGCATCATCTAACAAGCTGAGTAACTTGCACAGCAGCAGTTTCAGGTTTTACCACCGTAACTCATAGCTGCTTAAAAGTCAATAATAGCGGCGTAGAGTGAAGGGAGAAAATGAGTACAACGTCCCGAGAGGAAACCGTGCCTAGAACGATAAATGTCGTGTCACCAGTTTGACAGTATTTAAGTTATTTAAAACAAAATCTAATCACTAATTATCAATATCAACCAATATAAAACCCTTATATTGTGATATTTTTTTCCAGCTATATCGCTCAGTCCAACTTGGTAAAAGATTCAAGTTGCTTTAGGTCCAGTGTGCCATTTCCACAGCCTCTGATGATTTAGGGAGCCGTGCCATCTGCTGCTGTTAGTCTCCTGTGTTTTTATCAAGTCCAAAGTCTGCGCAATTGTCTGCCAGGAAGTTTCAGAGCATTTCCTTTACTTCTGCTGACGAGCTTTATAGAGATGCTGGTTTCGTTTCCAGCAGTACTTGGCACTGCTGACAAAGCCAAAAGTTGCATTACTTGGTTTAATGATCCCTGTGCTTGACCTGGCCAACCCAAACACCATAAAGACTCTACAGGGTGTTGTCAAGAGGAAGATGGCGAACCAGAGCCAACAATGTAGATGAGCTGAATCAGCCATTAAACCAGATCTGGGCTTCCTTATCGCTCAACAGAGTTAAAGGTTGATTGCTCCTGTGACATGCTTTGCATTATATAAAGTAAGACAAGAGGATATGTTGCTTTTGTGTCGGTCAACATTTCTGTTTTAAAATTCTCCATGTTTAGATTTGTCATTAGCTGTAAGCCATAATCATTTGAATTAACAGAAATAAATGTTTGTGCTCTATTAGAAATCTTCCGGTAATCCATATAATTTAAAAATAAGAAATAAAATAAATCAAGTGAAAAACTCAAGCGCATCCATCACAAAGCAAACAGCTACTCCAATATTTAAAAAAAAAGCTTGAGATATGTCTTATGTTGCTGCATGTTACAGTTGACGAAGAGTTGTTTGATACATTCAAAAGTCATATACGTTTATACTTGTATTTCTGTGTATGGCATGAGCTTCACTTTTTAGACAGAAGTATTGAGAGTAAACTACCTTTTGATTATAATCTTATTTGTTGATTCTCCTGTGTGTGTGTGTTGCGTGTGTGTGTGTGCGTGTGTGTGTGTACAGTATTGGTTTCATAGATTCTGTGTAGTTTTTGTCAAAACTCCTGTGATTTTTCCAACTAGTTTTCCTTTTGAATGTTATTTTTTGTATGAATTTCCCGGGATTTTCTTTCTGTGTAGCTGAGGCGAGATCAATGAATGCCTAACTGAGACAAGATTGGGCCGTAACTAAATTAAGAGTGACAGAGCATGAATGTGTGGGTTATTAGATAAAATACTCTCTGCTCGCCCCCTCTAGTGAGACATGCATTACCTCCGCTGGGGTAAAACTACCAGCATAAAAAGTCAGTCCATGAATCCCAAAGACATAAACACTGTCAGACAGTGACGTTGTTGCACTGCTGGCACCTGCGTTAACCCTGCAGCTCCCACTTTGCATAAATCCCGACACCGTGACTCAGCGTCTCTGGAAGCGAGTGACTCGACTTGTGAGGAATCCAGTTGTTCCTCTTTACTGTCATAGCCTACTGGCCCACTGCCTCACCCCAAAGCAGCTGATCTCTCTCACCAGCATTCTATAAATAGTCGAGTCAGCCAGAACAAACTACAATTATCATAAGCACAGCGACAGCAGCTTAAAGGATGGCAGATCTGCCTAAGCCCTCCTGTGCCGCATTAGATTGAGTATAAAGCAACACAGGATTGGGAGTCCTTCAGGGTACCAATTATCTTCGCCGAGTACTTAAGCTTCAACTGAAAACCACTTTCTCCCACAAACCTCCACTGCCAGTTGTTGTATTATTCTAATATTTTCTTCCTGTATGGTGTGAAATGTCATGATTGATTTGCTGTACGTTTTCTAGTCTGTATCGAATTCTCACCTGTTTGTGCCTGCTTTCTTCTTTTAACAGTCACCATACAACACTGGGCAAAACGCCGGCTCCACTCCTTTAGTGTATTCTCCCCAAACACAGCCAATGAATGCACAGCCACAGAGTCGCCCGGTGAGTTTCTCTCTGCTTCCACACTTCCAGCTGACTCACCTCAGACACTTTAAGCTCTATTCTGATTCTATTGGAAGTCAGGCATCTGTGAATGGAGGGAATGGGGGTGGTGGGAGAGAAAAAAAAAATAACTTGAGTCTAGAAGCCACTAGGAGATTATTTGTTGTCTGATCGAACTGCCCAGGTACTTAACACAGTTGTAATAATTTAATGAGGCTGTGTTGTTTTTCCTAATGAGCTCCTTGTGGGTGTTCTTATCGCTGATGACACGTAGGAAATGAGTTTATGCTGGTGTCATTTTCTTTATCTTTCATGTTAACCACTATATAACCCCTTTCTGTAATGTTAAGCACACATACATATGCACAGTCTCTGCTGTGCATATTAAAACATTAAATGGATTAAACTATTTGTGTAACGTCAGTGTTTGGATTATGGCAGTTTTTTTTGTTTTTTGTTTTTTTAGATTCATTTTTGACATCTTGATTTAAATTATGGTCAGTGTACTTGAAATACATTTCTACTACAAGCCACATTTCCCCCAGATTAATTTTTTCGCAACTGTCATTTTCCAAGGCCGCTTTGATTTTTCTCTTTTTTTTTTTGTGAGCATTTCTAGTGTGTAATGTAGTGTAAGCTAGGAATTGGCCAATTTCACTATATAGCAACTTTAGACAGACACTTTCTCAAAAGTGCTAAACATGCACCGTCCTGCGCTTAAACTCCTTTAAATGAAATCCCAGAGGCGGTGCTGAGTTTTATCTGGTGTCACTAATCAGAGTGAACATCATACCTGACCTGCTGCTGCCAAATGAATGGCAGCACCAAAGGAGGAGAATTCCTCCAAACGCTTTTCCTTCTTTAAACAAAACAAGTACGTTTAGAAATGCGAAGAGTCCTGAATTGGCCACCAGAGGAGCCTCACCTAGGGCTGTACAATATATTCCAAATCTGTCTTTTATCAATGTGCACAATATCAGCAGTGCAGCAAGACTATTTGGAATGAGATTTTTGTTGGCTGTGATGTTCCAAGTCTGAAAACTTTAGCAACTTGAACTTCATCTTCTATGTCAGATGTGAACACCTACTGCTATGAGCTCATCACAGAAGTAGATGTTGGAAGCATCACAACAACCGATGAGATAGTGAAGCGTGAGCAAATGAGACGTATATGAATGTTGTAACTGATGCCGTTATTGTTGTATTGGACATTAAGGTGACGGTTGAATTATGCTATATTATTCTGTATCCCTGGCGCTACCCACCACTCCTTAATATAACAATTTAATGACGCACTTTCTGACACATGACGCATGAGTATTAGCATGTCTGTTGACAATACAGGGTTGCAAACAAAACAGGTAATACGGCTAAATAAATAACCCAAGTCTACTTAAAAAAATAAAATAAAATCTTCACACCCCTTTATAGTGTTTAAGAATTTTTTTTCCCCTTTTTATTTCAAATATTAATATTGAACTAATATTTTCTCTCAATATTTAAGATGTCATTTGGATTGAGCCTTGAAATAAATCCATGTCCAAAATTATGTGGGATCAGAACTGCTGGAACTCTGTTAAATATTTATAACAAACTGATTTTAAAATCTTCCTCCTGCGTACATGAAACACGCTCACTGATTTTTCTTTCTTTCACTCCTCTTCTACGGATCTTCTCATCAAAATTTAAGATAACTTTAAATGTATTATTAGTGGGCTGTCCAATATATTAGAGACATTAAATTAAAACGATCAAGGCATACGTGTTTATCTGATTGAAATTTTCTGTAAGCATCATTACAATATAAAACCTTGATGTTTTGTTTACATATTATCATGCCTCCTGAATCTATATCAATGAATTCAGTAGATTTTGTATTACTGAAGTCGTGTCATATATCTTGTGCCATGTGTCTTTAAAGCTTTGCTCTGTGGTATTGTTATTGTATTTTCAAGCCTCTGCCTCCATCGCTCATCCTAAACCGTATCTGTGTCTCTCTTCTGCTCTCTATTCTCCCCGCTTTGCCATCACTGCTTCACTCTCCTTGCTGGACCTCTCCTCCCTCCCCCACCAGTTTGCTACGGGCCCTCGACCAACCCACCATCAGGTAATTTGCCCCTGCTGAACGCCCCTCCTGCATCCCTCTTTTGCATCATCATCATCAAAGTAGTGTGTTGGTCCCTGCTGGCAAAAGAGCTTTTTGTGGAGGGTCTGCTTGTCTGCTTAAAAAACACAGATTTAAAATGTTTTAAGTACCTTGGAACCCGATAAAAGGGTGTTCCAGTGAGTTATGACTGTGTTTGGGTGTTTTTTGTTGTGTTTTTTTTTAATTTACATCTAGACTGACTTTAGTTCTGTCCATCTCTTCATATAATCTGTACCTGGCTTGAACTCCCTTAAATAAGTTGTTTTTGTTGGTTTTGTGCTCTTAGAACTCAATAGTACTGGAACGAGTTATCATTTTGGGATTTCAGTCTAGTATTCTGCTTGGATCCCTTAACGAATTATTCAAGATTAAGATCAGTTTTAGAGGTAATTGTATTCCAGAAGCCTGTTGCCAAATTACTGGACTGATTTATACTCAAAATGTTGTTTCTATACATGCTCAGGTATTTTGTATTAAAAAGACTTGTATGGTTTATGTAAAAACTACTGATTTCAACTTTAATGTCCAAAGTTATGTGCAAATTCTGATGCCTGATTTCTGTGCAGTAGCTGTTCTAGTTATGTCTGCGGTCAACCTCATTAGAAGAATATCTTGGCAAAGATTCCACCTGATTTAAAATGATGATATTATTTCAAGCAGATGACTGAAATGTGTGCCCTTGTTGGAATGTTTGACAGAGTGAAAACTTTAACAGCTGTGGATTCCAGAATTAGCAGGATAAACTAGGGCAGTTACTAGTGGTTACTAGTTATTAATTACCCTGTCAATTATTGTGATGATTATTTGGATAAAAAGATTGGCACATTCTGCAGATTTTTTTTAGTTAAGCCTTTTGTATACAATATTTGAAATGGATTCATTAAAGGCCCTGTATAAATTAAGTAGTACTTATGTGAAAGGTCTCTACATTGCAAAGATATAGAAGAATCAAACGGTCACCTTAAGGCGAAAGAAAATTGCTCAGGACGTTTAGGAACAACCCAATAACCTAGAAAAGCTGGAGCTTGACTTTAACGAGATCTTTTAGAACACCAGTGTCACAGATTAATGTTGTTTGACCTCAATGTGGTCAAACAACCAGATAGAATCGCACCAGTTATTGTTGGGTACAGGAGGCAAATATTAGTGTGGGAGTTTGCATATAGTTAAATTTCATCCTATATGCACCTTTTAAATAAATATTCTGTAATTATTCTACTCTTAAAAATGTATTATTCAAATAAATCTTCAAAAAGGCCTAAAATAACATTTATGGCAATTCTGAATTTATCAATCAATTACATTTTATTTGTATCGCACCTTCCAGCAATAAGGCATTAAATTGCATTTTGCACATCAGATTATTGATCAATGTTTCATGATTAGGTTTCAGAAACAACTCTAAACAGCTGAGTTTTTATTCTCCATTTAAAGGAAGTCCGTGTTGCAGCTCTTTTGCAGTTTTCTGGAAGTTTGTTCCAGATTTCTGGTGCATAGAAGCTGAATGCTGCTTCTCCGTGTTTGGAGACTTTACTGCACAGTGAACAGCAGACTCACTCTGTTCTCTCAAGCAGAGTAATTTTGTCAGTTCACTAAATTCAGAAGCAGATTAATTTAAGGTGTGAACCTGTAAAATATCTTTTACTTTCATAAAATTCAGACATAATGTTGTAAGATTCTGTTAAACCCGTGTAACGATAATCTGACCCCACACCTGAACATAGACATGAGAGCTGTGTTAGTTCAGTGGTTGCATTGAGAAAATCTGGTGCAGTCTTCATGAGACTTTCATCTTATTAGTATGCAAACATTAAGAGTGCTGTTTATTGGCATTTTGACCATTTGATTTCTTTAAAGCTACAAATAAGAAAAAAAAATTAGACACCAAACAATGGCAAATTACATAATCGCATCTCACTAGTTTTAGAAGAATTAACTCCTATTGACAGTTATTTTTTTTAATTTGTGATAATATAAAGTCCCTGCTGGTCAGATGGGAAGTATTTTGGAGCATATCTATGAATGATGGTGTTTACCTGCCTCAGTGCAGGTCTGTTTTCCTGACCGACACTTTAGGAAGTCCAGAAACTGGACAGCTGACACATGCAGAACCAACATCTGTGGATTTTGAAGGGCAAATTGATGTTAGTGTCTGGCAGGTCAGTGTTTATGGTGTTTGTGCGTTACCTGGAGGACGGAAAGAGTCTTAAACCTGTCTTGGTGTTGACATTTATTTCATGTGGCTTTGAGTTTGCTTTGTGTGTGTTGATTCACACAGCAGCTTGCCATGAGACTGATGTGTTCATTCATTGTGCTCTGAACGAAAGGCCGCGGTGTAACTCACTCGGTAACATCCTCACCTTCTGGATGCTTCTCTTTGGACACATTTTAAGCAGACTATTAATAGTATGGTGTCAAAGCGTAACGGGTGTGTTCGTTGGCGATAGTGTGTGTGTGTACACACACTGGAGTGCATGCTCTGGCTGTCACAAACTGGCTCTGAGATTTCTTGTGCCACCACGGAAGTGGAATTGGAAAGCAGATGAAGCTGAATAGTGGCTCTTTATGCTCACAGAGAAAACGGCTATTGTTCTCCTGAAACACTCTCGATGCACAGAAAAGGAAGCTTTAATATGAGAAAATTGATTTGGCCAAAATACTCTATTTGAACTTTTATGGATTTGAACGTCTGTGTCGGTTTCTTTGAGGAAGAAGATTTAAGTCAGAAGTTATTTCAACACAAAAAAACAAACAACCTCTGTTTTTCAGTAAGTGGTTTTATTATTAGTATTTCTTCTATAAAAGGTTCTTCTTTGTTGGTTATGCTTTCAGTATTTTTCTTTGAAGTAGCAACACCACAGGCCACAATAACAAGTGCTTGCTATGATTTCCAATCATTTAGGAAACATTTGACTCAAGAGTTGGCTTGTATACCTCTAAGGCTGGCTAAAACAGATTTGCACCTTATTGACATGCAGCTCACAGTTTTATTTAAACATCTTTGCTCAACTCAGCTGCAACCTTCCTGTGCTGGGACACGCCATTAGACACCAGACATTGTGTTGTCTAAATGAAGCTTTGCAGAGTCGAGTAGACATCATCAGGTGGATGTTTTTAGCAATAGGTGAGGAATAAATAATGATGTGGAGTTTTGCACTCTGTCTCGACTATTAAAATGCTAGACTTGTGGAGGCACGTGTAAGCCTTTGTGGATTGATATCAACAGAAGAAGTTTAGTTGAGTCAACAAATGTGCTGCAGATGGGCTATAAGTCGTTGTTGGAGTAAAGTTTGCAAAAATGTCAGTTTAAGAAAAGATGAAATGCAGTAGGAGAGTGTGATTTCAGAAAAGAAAAGTATTTCTGAAACGCTAAGTGGCTTTTCAAAGAGTGAGGACAAAAACAAAAAATGTATATATGTGTTTTTTATTTAACATATTGGTATCAGTCCCATAACACAAATGGCAACAAAATGGAAATAAATATCTGCTATTGATTGGCCCACTTTTACTTATTGGACCAATATGTTAAAAAATGACTGACAATGGCTGATGCTGATGAATTACTAGAGATGTGTAATGGTTATTGCCCTTAATGATAATGTATTGGATGTTGATATTTACCCAAAATGTGCTCATTGGTGCATCTCTGGTGTAAGTACATAACGATTTATCCATTTGTGGAGAAGTATTCATCTGCAGTCGGCATTCTTAGGCTCCACTGTTCTCAAGCCCCAACACTTTCCCATAATTGTTCATAGATTGACTTTCATGCCCTGAAGGCTAACCTCAACTCTAACTTTGACCTCTAACACCAAGCTTAAGCACAAACTACACCAACAGGTTGTTAAATTATACGTTTGCCAGTCTATTTGCAATCGTGAACCAGAAATCAACTTGAACAGGTTTACACTTGTGCATGCCCCAAATAAATAAGTCATGCACAAACTGGGAAAAGCGTTCCTTGGCTGCGAGACCGTAGTGGTGTTGAGTCCTAAATGGGTCTGTGGTTCAGCAGTAAACATGTTCTGAACAGGTTACATCATGAAAGAGTTCACAGCAAGCACTCTGAGAATTTAGCCAGCTGCAAGGGTAGAAAGTTAGAATCTAATCTTTTTTTGCTCTTTTCGTTTTTTTTTTTTTTTTTTAAGAGGCTGACCTAAAGAGTGGTTGCTTAAATCTGTTGTATTTAATTAGTTTTTAATTAAAAATGGGGAAATTGAAGTCCACTAATGCTTCCATTTCAATTGTAAATAAATTAAAGAGGGCCACTAAAAGGACAATGTTTCCGGCTTTTATAGAAGATATTGAAACTCTGCAAGATCAACATCAATGTCTGTCAAGTTACAAGCTCAGAATTGAGACTTTTGCTCAAGGATTAAGGAGTACCACACTCCTTCAAGGATCAAATCAGGACAAATTAATTTTTATGGCAGTTTGGGACATAAAAAAAACAGACAACAGTTTGGTTGAAAGAGACACTTTCCATCTATAAAACAGCTTACATGTAAAGACTGTTGAATCAAACCGGATGTTGCATTTTTAAGATGACTTTTGTTGTGAATTGTTGCTGCATGAATAAGATGAAAGTGAGGCAATATCCATAAATGAGGTAGTCTGGCGGTGCAGAAGTTTTTTAGTCTATAAGCTACCAGGTGAGTCACCGCTGTTGATTTTTTTTATATGTTGAGTAAGGAGATTTCTCACCTGTGACAATCTCCATGGCTTAATATGATTCTGTGAAAAAGTTGGGGTTGTCAAACCTGCATTGTTGTGTCCTCGGGTAGCTAAACCTCATATTTCCTCTGTCATTGAATGCTGGTCAAAGTGGCTAATGAATGATGATGGATTTGTGTGTCAAGTTGGAAGAAGATGCTCAGCTTTCTGTTTGTGTGTGGATGTTTAAATCTCACCAGTTTATCCTCCCACTGGCTTCTCTTTCTTTACTGCTTTCAAACCCCAAGGGAGGATTCAGGCCCATCCAGGTAACACTAACATCCCTCTGTGTCGAGTCTCTGCAGAGATGCATGGCATGAAGAGGATCATCCTGAAATGATCCTGTCCCTCCTAACTTTTAATCCCGTGCACCTCCCCTACCCCTCCTCCATCTTTACCACAGTAAACAGAGTACGGAGGCTTGTTATTATCGTTTTATTCTCTAATGTCATTTAGAGTGCCGCTAGGGGACTCTTTTGACACTTTTGAGTTTGTCAAATTGGCTCCATTCATTACTCATCTTTAATGAGCTTGCACAGTGAAATGAATTGCATGCCTAATAATGAGAGATGCGGCATATTCCCTTCGTAAGCGTTTTCTTTGTTTTTGTTTTCTTCCTGTCAAAATATTTTCAGTGACGTTTCTGAATTGTGTCGTATTGAGCAAGTTTAAGTGGTTTCTGTGTTGCATAAAGATCTATTTTAGTTTCTCCTTTTGTTTTGAGCCAGTGTTATAAAGTTGTTTTTGTCTTTTCACTATTTGTTGCTTAGCCAACAGTTTTCCCGAGAATTTCACTGAGAATGTCTTTAGGTGACTGTTAATGAACAGTTTTCTGTTCATTTCCCACATTTCCCCCACAACTATTTACAATAAAACCACTCAGGCTGATACATTATGTGAAAGGTGATTTCCCTCTTGGGTAATTCTAGACAGTTTTACAGCCTTGTTTATCCCTGTGTCCGACACTTGTGGGATATTTGAACTTGGTCAAATATCCCAAGTTTGGCCTAGCGGCCTTTTTTTTTTTTTTTTTTTTTTTCCTTTTTTTTCCCTTTTTTCACAGAATTACCTGATTTTAAGCACTTCATTGTGACGTGTTTTACAGAAGTCACTGTTGCTGCATTTGCAGTCATTTCTGGTTTAGCACATCTGAGACAAACTGATAAATGACAAAGAAAGTTTTAAAGATTTCTAAAAATGTAATTTCGGTGGCAATGCCTGTGCAGAGAAATTGGTACTTGTGGTTTGCATAGAGAATATAAGTTTTGGCATAGATGTTGATTTATAGATTTTTATTTTTTTATTATTATTATTTATTTATAACTGAAATTCAGAATATGTTTAACCAATTACATAATTGGTGCACAGAGTTTCCTTCAAAAAACCTGCTAAGCCCAGTGGTAGGGATGCTAGGGCAGTCATCCATTGGCCCACCATGTTTTTGAGATAAAAATATTTAAAATTGACTGGAAATTTGAAAATATCACTAGGTAATTATGTGTTACTGGAAGACATTAACAATACCTAAACAGCAACTATGAAGTCTCAGAGGCAAACATTAAAAAAAACCTAAATAAATAAACAAACAATGCTTAGCCTGGTGGGGGGCAAGTAAAGCCTGGTGGCCCGCCAGGGTCACCTGGTGCATGTTGTCTTAAGTGCACATGTATGTTTGATTTGGTTTGAGTAAAAAAAAAAAAAAGGTGCCAATGGAATCAAATATCTGTATTTGTCCCATCCTTTTTGACTGGTAGCCATTTTGAAACTGTGTGCTTTTCATTTATTTGATTGTGCTTTGATTGATTAAACTGTTAACATGAGCACTTCAAGATTTCAGTAGCAACTTGCGGATTTTCTTTTCTTATCTTCGGTTTAAAATTTTTTTTGGTTTTTTTTTTTTTTTTTTTTTTTGGGGTCTCTTGCTTTACAGAATACTTTTTGATCTCAAGTTTCTAAAAACAATTATTTACCAATAAAACATATTCAGTGTTTTTATTTAGGAGCTCAAAGATTAATGCCAGCATGCATGTTTCTAAGTATTATTCTGCATTTCATTCATCAGAATAACTGATTTTAATGCTGAAAATCCAAGAGACATTTTTGAGCTGCCTAAAATAAAAGATCCTGTTCGAGGAAAATATCTGGATGCCTGAAAAAAAAAATGTCAGTAACATGTCTTGGTTTTTTTTTTGTCTTTCTTATATTACCCTCAGTTTTTTCAAAGGACTCAGATGCAGACTGCGAGGGCCTCGATGCCGACAAACTCACCCTCCATTCGCCCGGGTTCGCAGGCTCCAGCGGCGGCTGTCTACCCCACCAATCAGCCCATCATGATGACCATGGCCCCAATGCCTTTTCCATCCCCACAGGCTCCACAGTACTACATCCCACAGGTGGAACGCAAACCTCCAAAAAACTAGTTTTCCTGTTTAGTTCGACTTAAAAGTGAATCAGGCAGAATGTTTTCAACAGTTCTTGCTAGACTGCTCAGCCTTATTTATGTTGCTTTTATTTTCTTAATCTTAACAAAAGTAATTACAATTTTAATTCAGATTGATTCATTAATACTATACTAATACTAATACTATAAAAAAAAAAAATTCCCCTCTCACCCTCCATGGGTGGTCTCTTTCATCCTCTGAGCTCGGGTCCTC
>NW_015114734.1:26727-71926 GCF_001443285.1 Poecilia latipinna | reverse complement strand
ACTATATATATTAATAATTAGCTGAACACAAACATAGTCGCAGGCTTATTAATGTCAGTATCTGTCATGTTTTTTTTTGTTTTTTTTTTACCCAATTTAAAAATATTAAAACACTTTGTGTGTGTGTGTTTTTTTTTTTTTTTTTTTTTTTTTTTCACTCACTTTCTCTTGCGTCCCTCCAGTATCGGCCCAGTACACAATATGTGGGACCGCCACAGCAGTATTCAGTGCAGCCGCCCGGTTCTGGCACCTTCTACCCCGGTCCAGGACCAGGGGAGTACTCCAACCCATACCGTGAGTCTTCCACCTGTCATTAAGCACATGCAATCTCACATCAGAACCACTCGTTGTGATTCCAGAAATCTGCTTCCAGGATTCTGGAAGTAGAATCTTGCTTTTACTAAAAATGTTATTTTCTTTTCTTGTAATCTGGTACAGATTCCCTCAGGTACCACCCTCCGGTTTCACCCTCTGTCCCTGCTCCCGTTCCTACAGCGGGGCCAACCTTCTACCCTGGCCAGACTCTGTTCCCCCACTCAACCTCGATCATAGTGCCTACACAACAGCAACCTCAACCAACCAGGCGTGAGAAGAAAACAGTAAGTACCTTAGTAGTTTTTTCTGATTTCTGTTCTTTTGCAAGTTCTTGTGTTTGACATTTGTACACATTAAGTCACTAATTAACTTGGTAACAGAAATATCAGTACCTTTCAGGACGTTTGCCCGGTCACCCTTTGTTTTGGGAGTGTGAACAGCCACGCAAAAAATCCGATTTGACAAAAAATCGGAATTGAGTCACGTGAGGCTGCAGTGTGAACACAGCCTTAGAGCTGCAACTAACATTTATTCTAATAATCAATTATTCTGATGATTAATTGTATTAAAAAAAAAACAAAAAACATTGGCACATTCTGGAAACGTTTTATTCTTTTTTTTATACAATGCTAGAAATGCACAAAAAATGCAAACAACTAATACAGTTCCTTTTTCAAATAAAAACATTTTCAAACTTAACATGCAATATCCAGCATTCCTTTAGTGAACACTCGATCATTTGTAGCAAAGGAAGCATATTCAGTTAAAGATTATTTCTAACTTTAATATGTGAAAACTCAGCCTTTTCTGCTTGACTTAACATTAGTACAGTGTAAGGCTGCTCTGGTGATTTTTTTATTTGTTTTTGTTTATTTTTATTTATTTTATTTTATTTTTTTTGATCGACCGATCAGTTAACTGGATTTAATAGCTGGATAGCAAAAGGTGCTTATTAATGGACAGAAGTTGAACCAGGTGAAGCTAAAACCGTGAAAGGAGTTTTTGGTAGAACAAATTCACAGACAAGGAAAATTTTAATCTTAAATGCAAATGTATATTTTTTTTGGTTTAATTACTACACTGAGTGTATTACTGTTTCCAAAAATTGTCTTTTTTTTTAGTCTGTATAATCCAGTTAATGGTTAAGTGATTACTAATTTAGTTGTTGATTATTTTAATAATTAATTATCACAATTCATCGGCTATTTTCATAATCGGTTAAGGTTGTTAGGTGAGGCTCATTCACTGTGTCTGCATTCTGCTTGGCCTCAGACTTAAAGACTTTAGTGAGGTCCTGTTTCTTTTTTTTCTGCCATTGTCCTCACAGATCTGTATCCGCGACCCAAATCAGGGCGGTAAGGATATCACAGCAGAGATCTTGGCAGGGGGCTCAGGGAGCAGGAACTCAACGCCCCCTGTCGGTCCCCCTTCCTCCACCCCAACACCACCACAGGTATGGCTCTCTTAGGACTCTGGGAGACCTACGATACATTCACATTATGAGAAGAGCCATGAGTTAACTTTAGGAACAAACGGGAAGTTCTTTCTTAGTAATTTATGACAATCATTCCAAGAGTCGTAACTTTATTAGTAAAAACTCAGTGGTTTATTACGCCTTAAATTTTGCAGATATGTTGGGTAGTAAATACGAATCTGAATGTCTTCAGTGTGGTCTTATGTGATGGAGCAACACTAAGAGATGCACCATTGTAAACAGGAAGGAAAATGAATCATTTTTAACAATTTTCCCAACAAATAATCTGAAAAAGGTGTGAACTATTGAACCCCAAATAGAATAATTTCATAAGGCTCTGTAGAACATTAAGGCATGTGGTAAGAGGCTCAAGGCCTTGTTATGTTGAAAACATCTCTCTCTGTTTTCCACCTGCTTTCTTCGCATTGCTGGTTGTTTTTCCCTGCCTTTTACTGTAGGTTGCATCAGTCTGTAAACTCCTGCAGAATCCTCTGATAGCCCTGACTTTCCTGAGTCAGCATGAAAGAAAATGTAATTAGTTTGACTTGCTGCTTAGAGTAACTTGGATTGCGCGAACAATCCTCAGACAAATGAGACAAATTGATTTCAAATTGGATTTCTCGTCTAGGTTGTGAAGAGGAATGTTAGTGACTTTTTTCTCTTTGTGTTTTCCTGGGTGTCTCCACGGCGTCTTTCCTGTTCTCCATGTTTTCATTGTCCTGCGTTTTCATCCTTTCCATTCCTCCCACAGTCATCCTCCCCATCATGTTTCTCATCCACCGCTGTCTCCTTTTTCCCCACTTGTGGTCTTGTGTATTTGTATGTTTACTTGCCTACATTTCAGTGCCTCTATTTTCTGGTTTTCTGTGTTGATGGACTTTATGGCTGCACCCTCATTATCTTCGCATTTTCTCCCTCAAATCACAGCACCCGAGCAGCAGCCAGACTCCGGAGCAGCAGCAGTCGCAGCCCCCGCCCCCTCAGCAGCAACAGGCTCATCCCGGAGGCCTGGCGCTCGAGCTGCAGCAGATGCAGCAGCCGCCGCTAACCACCGGGGCTTCAGACACCAAACCAGGGCCAGGTCTGCCCCCCAAAAAAACCTCCTTCCTACATCCCACGCTCTAACAAGTTCAAATGATCTTTCAATTTTTACTTCAAGCACAAAATTACACAAAAATGATACCTTTGGTCCAAGCGATGACCATGTGCAAAATATTTCTTCTTGTTTCAACTGGAATTTAGCACTTTAACTGGATACATTTTAAAACATTTCCTCTTGTTTCCTTAAATAGGGTTCTATCAGTGCTTGAAATTGTTGAAAATGCTTAAATTTCAAAAAGATATTTTCAGGGTTTGGAAAGTGCTTGATTTCTCTACATAGTCTTTGAAATTGTTTGCTATTCAATCTGCACAGTTTTGTAATAAATCTTTAGGAGAAAAAAACTCCCTGTAGGAAGAAATTATTTAAGCATTTAATTTGTACATTTAATTTGAACTTCATGCACCTTTACACAAACCTATTTGTTCGATGTAATGCATGTTTATTATTTCTAATGATTCTATGACTTATTAATTGAAATGAAGGTTGTCTTATACATTAGTTATTGAAATTGAGGGATTTTTTTTGTGCTAAATTAGTATTTTGTGCTATAGGGCGTATGAGAGAAAATGTTCAAAACGTAAAATTCAGTTATATTTTAGTCACAAGACATCATTGATCGATTAAATGATGTCACAATAGTGAATTGAAAGTGTTGTCATTTGTATTGTTTTATCTCCAAAGCGTGGTGCTGGAAAAAGTTTGAAAACTTACCTTGAAAATGCTTAAAAAATGCTTGACGTTTACTGTGGGAAATGTGTACAAACCCTGTTCAACGTTTACTTTAAGTAATATTATCACTGTTTAGTATCCTTCTGCATCATTTCTTTCTTTCTCTTCCTCTTATCAGTGGATTTGCCAAAACTGGAGCCAGTCGTCCAGACGTCTTCCTTTCCTGCGCTCCTGCAGCC
The DNA here is from genome assembly GCF_001443285.1 of Poecilia latipinna. Taxonomy (NCBI): domain Eukaryota; kingdom Metazoa; phylum Chordata; class Actinopteri; order Cyprinodontiformes; family Poeciliidae; genus Poecilia; species Poecilia latipinna. The sequence goes on along the minus strand of NW_015114734.1, from coordinate 68,127 downwards.
TGAAGCCCCTCTAGAGAGACTGGAGGCCGACGTTTCTGTGTCTGAGCCCTCCGTCTCCGTTGAGCCGGAGCTTCCCTTCCACGCCGCCGCCGCCACAGCCGTTGCGCCACCTACAGCAGCCAGCGTCGGTCCCTCAGCCAGGGAGCCCGCTGCCTCAGTCGCCTCCTCTGGTGGAGAGAGCAAATCACCCATAGTAGCACCTCACATGCCCAACACGGACACAACTCTTCCAGACCCGCCGCAGACTTTCGACGCTTCTCCGTCAGCTGCCCCCAAGGCTTTGAATGGCCTCGCCGACTCGGGGAGTGAGCTCGACGCCGTGGCTCTCGAAGTCTCCCTCGTCCCACCGGCTTCTGCTCCCGCTTACAGAGATGCCTCCTCCTCCTCTGAAAGTGCGCCCACTGACATGAGGCCAGAGGTGCCAATTGCTGCTGCGCTCTCCCCTCTGTCACCTGTCGCCGTGGTGCCTGTCACCCTTACCTCCAGCCCCCTCCCAGCCCTGCCAGTCATGCTCCCCCCCGGCCTCCCACCTCTTGTGCAGGCCACAGCAGAGGCAGACGAGCCGAGCAAGACCCTCGACGTAAAGGACCTCATCTCCAGAGCAGGGATGGAGGCGCAAAGCGAGAGCAAAATGGATTCCCAGCAACAGGCGCTGATCAGGAGGAGTCCTACAACAGGTAACGGGATTCACTTTCAACTAGCAAGACTTGAATGTTCTTTTGTTCAACTTTGGATGCTTTTGTTTGTATGAGTTGGGCACAGATTTCTTGTGGTTTTGCTTTTTTGTCCTATTTTTGACGTTTTAAATCATCAGATAGATTTTTGTTTGTTTTTTGGACACTTTATTTATGTTGCTTGTCAAACAAACAATTGAATACAGGGTTTCTCCACAACCTTAGAATGGTTTAAATGAATGTATCTAAAATGAAGGCCTAAAAATGTCTTAAAAATATATTTTTTTACAAAATTAGTTGGCCTTAAATAAAGTACTATTTAATGTTCTATGTTCTATTTAGTTTTTTATGTTACTTTTTTCTCACAAGACTTTTCTGTCAGGTAAAGTTTGAGTCACACGCTGACATCTTAATTGCGTTCTGTGGCTCGAGGTGATTGAAGTGAATAAGTAAATTTTTCATATATGTGGAAGTTGTTTCTGATTTCCTTTTTCTCTTAATAAATGAGGTTATAATTTTAATCTGTCTTTTTAAATTAACTCGGCTTATCTTTGTCTATCAAAACTTTTCACCAGAAATAAATGTGACAAACCATTGTCACACACTGAAATATTTACATTTACCTGCTTTGCACATTAATACTTGTTTGTTTCCTTGCAGTTAATCAGACTTCTTCTGCTATACCAAAGACCTGGAGAAAACCAAATGAAATGTTCTGTGCCGGAGATGCACCTCACAAGGACGATGAGGTCTGTTTGTTGGAAACCAAACAGTTGGTGACTAAACAAAATGTTGGTATTTGGTTTTCTTGTAGTGGAAAGTGTCAGTGTAGTGGGACAGAGTGAGTAAGGGCGAAAGAAAAGAAACAATTTAGGCAAAAGCTCAGGAGAAAAATATTTCCACATGTGGAGAAGGGAGGCAGACGGAAATGACATTCGGTCATTAAAGTTCAAAAAAATACGGCAAGACGACATCAGCCATCTTTAACCGTCCTGCTAAGCTTTTGGTTTGTGCTTTTTTTAAGGGTGTTGCCCCAAAGGCTTGTTGTCACATCATCAAATGGAAACAAATAGCCTCAAGCTGCTTATTTCAGGCTTTTGGATAAGTTCTGTAAAGTGTTTATTTCAAGTCAAAAAGCTCCAAACTGAACCACGTCTCACTGGCTTAGATTATAAGTTGGTTCAGTTTACCGTCTGTTTCAGAGTGATACAAATGGCTACGCAAAAAGAAGCATGTGGAGGCGATTCTGGTTCATTTGGAGACTGAAGTTTTTTAGAAGTGAGAAAATCCTTAAGACTTGAGGAGTGTTTTGTTAGCCAATAAGGTCTTTCCTCCTCAGTGTGACTGCAAGTCTTAACAGAAGGTATACGGCATGCGGTTATCATTTTTTGACAACTTAAAATTCAAAAATAAATATGCCAAACTAATTTTGACATAATAAAAAAACCAAATTAGATCTACAAGTCTCTGTCTATTTTGCTTGGATTTTTATGTGGGTGGTTTTCATCCAGCTGTTTTGTTGAAAAGTAATTATTTTTCCATTCATGTGAAACAGATTTAACATGGGGCTGGGCGATATGAATTGGAAAAAGAAATTTCATGCCAGTGCAGATTTCCAATTTTTCTATTTTTTTCCTACAAAACAAAATTCACAAATGAGTAAAAAAATAAAAAATTCCCTCTAAAAGTGGCTTTTATTTCAATCTTTCCCTCTGTGAGTTGTATAACAGAGTTTCGGAGTCAGGCTGAATCTTTTACTTAATTGTCAAGAACATAGACACAGTATTAGCAGAAAAAAATGCAATTCTACCAGAAAAAACATCTTAAAATTAGAAAAGAGGGAAAAAAGCTTCGATAGATCTGATGATCATTTCTATTATCATCAGCTATTAAAGTGTTAAAAGATTAAGTATTTCTAGGTATTATCTGTATAACTTGGAGCAAAGTACTGCTTCACAAAATGCTCATTTTCTTCTCATAGAATTACTACTTTTGTTCTTTTAATATTACGTCTTTATGGTCGCATTATTTCGACTGATTTGACTGTATTCTTGTACTAAAAAATCTCAACCTGGCCCTTACATCTGGTCTTAGATTTGATCTGAATCCAAAGTCCAAATAAATAGAAGCAGTAAAACATGCTTGTCAAACAAGATGGCGGCCTTGAGAAAAGCAGACATCACTATGAAGTAGAGCATTGTCCAGTTTCCCAAAATTAAATCTCCAAAAACCAAAAATTTGATTAGTCAGTAAGATAGATTTATCACCCAGCCCTAATTTAGTTTTAGTTTTTTCCATTTATTGCTCTAATAAGATGTTGAGGAAACTGCAGAAAAGCAGAATCTTAATTTGAGAAAATCTGAAGACTGAATCTGGTGTCCACTCAGGAGGAGCCTAAATTTGTCGGCTCGCCTGCTGGTGACCAGGCCCTTCAGCTGGCCCCCCTCAGCTGCAGCTCTGGGCCCCTGCCGTCAGTCTTCCCCTCGGCCCCTGCTCCCACTAGCAGCCCCGATGCTGACGAAAAGTCCAGCGTTTCTGAGGAGAACGGCGAGGCGGAGTCTGAACCCCTGAGAAACGGAGCGGGCCACACCTCGGAGACGGAGAGCAGCGACGGTGGCGCCACCCCTGGAGACAAGGAGAACTCCACGGGGGCTCCTCAGGATGTGGAAGGTAAGAAGTCTCAGCGGACAAGATTTTCTACAAATCCTTATTTTTTCGTGACAGTCTTCAGCAAAGACACTGTTTGACTTCCTTGTTGAGTTTTTTTAATTTTTAATTTTTATTTTGGTTTCAAACCTGCTTGGTTTTCCAGACCTCGTTGATCCGAGTGGGAAGCGACAGTATGGCAGAGACTTCCTGTTGGGCTTCCAGTTCATGCCTCAGTGCATACAGAAACCCGAGGGGCTCCCACCAATCAGCGATGTGGTGCTAGACAAGGTAAGGTCACGCAGATATCATCATTCTTTAAAAAGAACATATTTAGTTTGACACATGATCCCTATTGAGCTTTTCCTCCACTCAACTTTCCATTACCATTGCTGGATACAGCCAGCTTCTTTGGCAATCATCCACTTTGGCTAATTGTTCACAGAAAGTGTCAGTAACTGGTAACTCGTAGTATTTGTGTTGAAAATCCCTTTTTCTTTTGATGCCATTTGGCTTAGTTGGTAACCGTTTCTCGCTCCTCCATCTTTCCAAATTTGTTCAGATTGTCGTTGAATAAAGGCTTCAAAGGCCAAAGCAAATGTTTAAAAAAAAAAAAAATGTTTATTGGTGATTGTTTTTCAAATTCTCTGAGAAATTAAAATGTTGTCCCTAATTTGTCACTCTGTTTCTTTTTTTTATTGATTCTGATTAATTCATATGGAAGATAAACCAATATGTCACCATTTGTTTCAGTTGCTTATGATGTTATTTTGTTGCTATTTAAATGAACCTCAACATTCTGTTGAAACATCCACAAATTTTCACTCATGTTATTTACACAAAGAACTGTCAGACTTCCTGCTGCTTGATTTCCAATGGGTTTGACATAATCAGTAATTTCTGCTGCCGTTTTCCTTTTTTCGTCTGAAGCTCTTTGCTAAGTAAAATTGCTCGTCGGGGAGAAATTCATGTTGTAACTGGGTCTCCCGTAGATAATTATTATCCAACAGCTGCACTAATAATAAAGTAACCAAGTCTTTTATTATGTAGCTTCATCTGTTTAAATATATCTGAAATGATTATTTAATCAGAATTATAGGTTATTAGTTGGAGGAAAGATTACTTATGAAAGCTCGTGCTGGGACTTTGTCATAAATGTGTCTAAAGATGAAGCAATAAAGAATAAACTAATTAATTATGAGCATAATCTGTGGTGCTGATTCCACTTTTGGGTGATCTGTTAAATGAATCCAATTTATTTTCTGCTGCCTCACAGTGAAACAACATGGACGTGGTTTTAGTTTGTCAGAACATCTTGATCAAAGTTGAAGCAGCTTGGCTTGCTTCTCAGACCCACGTCTATGTATGGGTGGAGCATATGGCCCGTTGAAATGCTGTTTTGATTAAAATCACATTGCTATTATGTCACCCTTGGCAGCGTTAACATTACATGCCCCTCCCCCCACTTTGTTCAAACAGAACGGTGAACAGTTGATTGGTGCCGTCCCAAAGTTTCGCTTTTCTCACAGGGAGAGAGCCGAGTTTCTTTGGAAAAACTCAGAGAGGAAGTGGTGGACAGCTGAACGACAAAAAGTCTGACTTGTTCTCCCCCACACACTCCACTCTTCTTTTTTCTTTTTTTTTTCCTGCTCTTCACTTCCACCACATCTGGTTCCAAAGTACTGATTGTCTCTCTGAACATGCCAAGCATATTTTAATATCAGTTTAGAAAGTGCTGATCATAAATCAAACGCTGATGCTTTGATCTGCCCATCATTAATAGCAGGTCAACTATAGAGGATCGCTGAGGAAGAAATTCACACACACTCTCTCACACAGGGCATGCTGAGCCCCTTCTGCTCTGTTGCCAGATTTGTTAGAAGATCACTGCGCCCCCTGCTGTTCAACTCAGCCTGGCGTGTGCACACATGCGTAACGGTGTGTATGCTTTGTGTCACGCAGATGAACCAAAACAAGTTGCCATCTCGGGCGGTGGACTCCAGGGTGATTTCCAGGGGTCCCGATTTCACACCTGCTTTCGCCGATTTTGGGAGGCAGATGACCGGAGGACGAGGAGCGGCTGTGAGTCACACACACACACACACACACACACACACATAAACCCAGACCATAGCCATTCATAAAATCACACACACTCCGGGTGAGAAAACATGTTCTTTCAGCAGCTATAGCAGGGTAAATATATTTGAGTGATATAAATTGGCTATCAAGGAAAAATAAAGCTGATAAAATCATAAGAAAAATGTGGATTTCTACTTTTTGTCCAAGAATTTTAACCTACAAACCAAGAGGAAAACTGATCTCCTTTGTAGAATTAGAATTTTATTACAATATTTTGTAGAACTATTGTAATAACGATAAAAGTGACCATAAAAAAGCTATTGCTAATTTTTTAGATGACTGGATAAATGTTGTTCTTGAAAAACGTTCAGCTTCTTTAGGATGCCACATACTTAAAGAAGTGTGATTAAAATCACTTAACTGGACTTACAGGCTTCATTTAATCATATTTTTTTTTAATTTATTGATATTTATTATTCCTCTTATGGAAAAAAAACAGGAGAAAATAGGAAACAAAATTTTAATCAATTTTTTGAACAGTAACTGTAATTTATCGTAACAATAGCTTACAATAAATCACAATTCTTATAACAAATTTTTCACAATAAACGGTACAATAAATGCCCTGCCATGTGTTTTCTGCATCACAGCTGATGAACATGGGGACACGCCGGCCTCCACCCAGGAAGATCATCGTGAACGTGTCTGTCAACGACGATGTTCAGCTGAAGAAGTCAGAGAACGCCTGGAAGCCCGGCATGAAGAGGGAGGGCCTTCCAGAGGATCCAGAGACGCAGAAAACACAGGCAGGAAAACAAAACAACACAAACAACTCAAACACATGCTCAACACTAAGCTACATTAACGTCTGAACTCAAGCTTCCCTTACGGGTATTTTTGTTTCTTTTTGCTGCAGGAGCTCTTCAGGAAGGTACGAAGCATCCTGAACAAGCTAACACCACAAAAGTTCAACCAGCTGATGAAGCAGGTCACCGATCTGACCATCGACACGGAGGAGAGGCTCAAAGGGGTCATCGACCTGGTTTTTGAGAAGGCCATTGATGAGCCCAGCTTCTCTGTGGCTTATGGACAAATGTGTCGGTGCCTAGCTACGGTGAGCAATGCTTTTAATCAACTAACATAGGTGTATAGCAAAAAAATAAATAAATAGAATGGAGAGTACTGCATCTTATTTGCTGCGACGCCAAGTCAAATGGTTTCCCTTATCCGACTTTTATCTGTTGTTTCTATGCAGCTCAAAGTGCAGATGACAGACAAACCCAACTCCACTGTAAACTTTCGCAAACTGCTGCTAAATCGCTGCCAGAAGGAGTTCGAGAAAGACAAGGCAGACGACGTGGTGTTCGAGAGGAAGCAGAAAGAGCTGGACTCTGCTGCATCGGTTTGTCTTCTCATTAGCATTTTCTATATCCGCTTCCAGCTACTGGGGCTGATGTTTGTCCTTCTCGGCGTCAGGCGACAGAGCGCGAGCGGCTTCAGGAGGAGCTGGAGGAAGCCAAGGACAAGGCCAGGCGGCGCTCCATCGGCAACATCAAGTTCATCGGCGAGCTCTTCAAGCTCAAGATGCTGACCGAAGCCATCATGCATGACTGTGTGGTCAAGCTGCTGAAGAACCACGACGAGGAGTCTTTAGAGTGCCTGTGCAGGCTGCTTACCACCATTGGGAAGGACCTGGACTTTGAAAAGGCCAAGGTGAGCGGCAGGTTTAAAGAAATATACTAGATTGCTCTAGCTTTGAGGGTTAAACCGTTCGACTGAAACCCCTTGTCGGTGCAATACTATAAAGTTACAGTGTGGAGGTTAGTAACTCAGTTTAACAGACTTTAATTGCCCCGAAATGTTCTAAACAACTGGGGAAAAAAGCACCTCGTGTTCCCATAAACATGCCTGGCATCTCTGTTGGACACAGAGCAAAAATACACACTGTTCTCTGTGTGTCAGGTTAGCTTTTCATTTGGGATTAGTTTACTCTTAAACGGCTACACTGCATTATGCCACCTATAATCTTTTTGACGAGATGTGCCATTGGTGTTTTTATTGCAGCTTGGATGTTGGACTCCTAAGGTTTTAAAGACGTAAAAGTGAGGTTTGTGGTAGGATTTGATCCAGTAGTGGTTGGGTACCATTTACATTGGGATGTGCTTTATCTTCTCAACAGCATGGAAACTAGATGTGAATTAGACCTGCTTTGCTGCATCAGTGTTCCTTCTGAAAAGTGTTTCCAGGTTACAGAAAAATGAATTGGACAAATGTCAGTAAATGGTGCCAATATTTTTCTGTCATTCCTGTTTAATTTATACAACTATTCTTCTGTATCTTTGAGTGATGAGGGTTTTTTAAACACTAGTCAGTACTTTAAAAGGTAGTATTATGTATTTTCTAGGCACTTACTGCCATTTTATAGCACAATCAAGTAACTGTTAACTTCATCTGTTATAAAAATATTATATATTAATATACATATCAAATAACTTAAAAGAAATGTGACTTCACAATTAGATGCTTTGAAATTGGGCCTCTGTCTCTTTAAGAAGCTCCTACTCTTTCCGACACACTATCTTCAACACGTCACCACAACAATGCTCCTACATTATCCTTTCTGCATCTGTTCTTTGGAGCGTTGAACTGAGAAGTAGTTTGTATGATAAGCTCCACCAGGTGTTTGCTAATGGCTGTTGGCTGATGACGATCTGATCAGGACTTTCTGTCTGATCAGTCATTTCAAAACGGCCACAGGGAGGAAGTTAGTCCTGTTCACGTCCTTTGTAAAATTAAATGAAATAAATGCCATACATATATTTTAAAGTGCAGTAAAAGGACACCCTGCCGCTCAGTCACCAGTGTCGTTCCAGTTTCTGGAATCTCTAATGTTCTTCCTTTTCTTGAAAGTGATAAAATATTTAATCTTGGCTGGAGTTTCTGCTGTCCAGTCCAGGCTTACTCTGTCACCTGAAAGGCTCATAGCTTCTTCGCTTGTCTCTAAAGATAAACTTGAGCAGACACAAACAGCTACAGAATTCAGTAATTTCATATTTTGTTCCTGGCGGTTTCCTGCAAAATATTTTTTTGTTTAGTTTTTTTTTTTTTAATCTCTGTTTTGATATAGATTGCTAATAATTCAGCCCAAAATTAAAGAAAAGAGATCTAAGGAAGGTACTCCTTTGTTTTGCACATTGTAAAACTCTGTAACATTTGTTTAAGTCCGAATATCTGACCAGAGCAGATTATATGACGAGAGGCTGGAGCTTTATTGCAATATTATAATTATTGTAAAAAGTTAAAAAAAAAAAAACTTGTATTCTCAGCAGAACAAACAGTTTGATAAACAAACATAATCTTTAGAAATTGTAAATCAGTTTTGGGATCCATGCCAAAAATAATCGAGGGTTTAAAAAAAAAAAAAGGCCAGTGCAAAATGCGTCTGTCTCTCTCACGGGAGGAACAGCAGGTATCAGGAACTCATAATCCTGATTCTTCAGGACTCTCTCAGTCGGTACCCAGATCAGGTACCTGGGATTACATCCATAGAAGATTTTATTTTCTGGCATCACCTTCCTAATCAAACAGAAGCTCATTTCAAACCATCCCAACACTGTTTTTTTTTTTCCTCTGCAGCCTCGCATGGATCAGTACTTCAACCAAATGGAAAAAATTGTCAAGGAGCGGAAGACATCATCTAGGATACGGTTTATGCTCCAGGATGTTATAGACCTAAGATTGGTGAGTGTGTCATTCTGGTACTTTATTTTTAGTTTCATAGATAAGTTTCATACGTTCGTTCAGATTTCACGGTGCGCTCTTTCCCGCATAGGTTTGTTTCATTGTTTCTCTTTTCTTGCTCACTGGAATGTCATCTTGACTGTTCAGGTCATGTTGTGCTGAACCTATTGTGTGCCATCAGCTTTCGAGTCAAATTTCAACTCTTTTACAAGAAAGACTGATTAGTCTCCCAATCGTATTCTAAAAATAGTGATGGGTTTTTATCCAGAGGCACAGTGGCAAAAACAGTTTGCTCATATCTGCTCAAATCTACTGTCACGTTTAAGATGAGCAACATCAGATGATTAAACCAGTTATGTGGTGCAGTAACTGCATTAAAAAAATCGTGAGAAGAAACCCTGAATCATGGGCCAGTTAAATTAAACAAGTAAGCAAATGGAATGTAATAAAATAATTTATGTGAAGGAACAAAGTAGTTAAGGAGGAAAACCTACCAACCCTTCAGTTTATGTCCTCAGACAGCTAATTTAGGGAGTTTCCCATTCGAAATTCTTGACGGATGATTAAAATAAGAAATATTTTCATTAATTAAGAGTAACTAGAAAAAATGGCTTCATCAGCCAAAATTAATTTATGAAAAATGAAAGAGTATCCTGTATATGTTAGCATCCTCTTTTTTTAAGGGGCTTTAACACTTACTTTTTCATATCAACTCAACAACAGTAGCAGGTTCAGGTTGGTTAGTCAGTGGCTGCTGTTTGTTTTAACACATGGATTTTTTTTTTTAAATTATTATTATTCATGGCTCTTGAGCCTTTTACTTTCTTTGTCTGAAAAGTCTTCAGCTTTTTAGATTGATTTGTGGATAATCAACCAGTTTAATGATTTAAGAAAGTAAGATTACTACTTTGGGCAGCCATTGAACAGGTTTTAATCTGGGATGCAACTAATGATTATTTTACGAATCAATTAATCTATTGATTATTCTGACAAGTAATTGATGAATCAGATTTTAAAAAATTCTTATTCATTAGATTTTTCATTAAATCACTTAACGTTTTTATACAATATTAGAAATGCATTAGAATATGCAAATAAACAATTTAATACGAAAATATATTTTTTCTTGCCTCACATGCAATAACAAAGCATTCCATTAGTGTATGCTAGAATATTTATAGCAAAGGAGGCATCTGCAGCTAAAGACATACTAATATTTTGATGTGATATCATAATATCAGTCCTTTCTCCTTGACTTAGCATCAATACAGCAGAGGATTCAGATGTTCTTTTGTTTTAGTTTTTTCAATTAACTGATGAATAATTTGATGCAAAAGGTTCCTAATATGATTTATATATATATATATATATATATATATATATATATATATATATATATATATATATATAGAGAGAGAGAGAGAGAGAGAGAATTTGAACCAGGTGAAGCTAAAACCATGATACTTGACTTCTGGCTAGAACATAATTAGACATTTATCTTAAATGCAAAATGTATGTATTTTTTGTGAAGTTACGGCTTAATAACTGTGTTCTTCCAGCAAAATGGCCTTTTTTTTCTTTTTTTTGAGCATACACCAGCTGTTGACATTTTATTGATTACTAAATTAGCTGAAGATTATTTCAGTAGTCGATTTGTCACGATTAATCCGATTAATCGTTTCAGCTCTAGAGTATTAATCGTGGCGTTGATGTTGAGCTGCCTTGTTGGAGCTAAATGTCGTGCCGTCTCCTCTACAGCACAACTGGGTGTCGAGGAGAGCCGACTCCGGCCCAAAGACCATCGAACAGATCCACAAGGAGGCCAAGATTGAAGAGCAGGAAGAGCAGCGAAAGGTTCACCAGCAGCTGCTCTCCAAAGACAGCAAGAGACGGCCGGGTCAGTCCTGTAGTCGGAATCCTCTTTAAAGCTTAGACTCACACATCGGCTCGGGAACCCTGCAGGCATGCAGGCACACTTCCTGTCCGTACAGCCTGCAGAAATCCCATTGTGCCCAGCAGCAGACAGGAAGCCCCCCCACTGCCTCCCATCTGTCACCTGACTTATAATATTTCATCATATGCGACAGTAACTGTGGAAAATGTCTCAAATGTCCTTTGTATAAAAGGTACAATATCACAGAATCATTGAGTTCATGATAAAATTCTATTTTCTCTTCCTGTTTGTGGCGTGTTTGTTTGGTGACGTAGATCCACGAGAGCAGAGGGAATCCCGCAAAGAGGAAACCTGGAACACTGTGCCCATGACAAAGAACAGCAGGACCATCGACCCCAATAAGATCCCAAAGATCTCCAAGGTGAGCCATTCGCCTGAGGCTCACAGGCTGGGTTCACACAGCCGGCGGATTCGACCCAAATCCGCTTTCTTTTCCCCAAATGTGACCCATATTCAGCTTTTACACAGCAATCTGAACGGCCAGATTCTGATCTTTTCACCCCCCAAAAAATCAAGTTTGTGCCAAATTCGGATTCACATATGATTGTTTTCAAAGCAATCTGCAGTCTGAACAGTCATGTCACTTTTTATTTGGCATGAAACATGCATGTAATCCTGTTTCAATAAACAGTTAATCAATTAATCGAATGATAAATTTAAATAAGCTTAATCATTTCCATTCTGATAATTAATGTTTCCATTCTGATATTCCATATTTAAAATTAAATATTTCCATTTTTATTTCTACTTTATTTATAGTTTTTGGTTGTTGGGTTTTATTTTGGATATTTAAAATGTCTTCCAGTTCCAGTGTTAAGTGCTCTTTACAAAATTAAAATTTATTAGTCTTTGAACGGGCAAACTTGCACTATCATGCCCTTATCAATATATTATTTGAAAATGGTCTCAAAATGACAATATTATCGTTTATCAAAATATCTTTTGGGACAACTTGTCAATTACAGCTGTTCAGACCCAATCCACTGCATTAGACAGTTCTTTACCCAAAGTCTTCAGTCTCCTCATTTGACCCTAAACACACCAACATCTTTCCATGACCATAAAAAAAACGTGAAGTGACTCATTGGATCAGTTGGGGTTAAATAGCTTGTTGCCAGCTAAAAGATAATTGCCCTGCAGTAATTATCCAGTCGGAGGCCCGATAAGTTACATCCAGGTGCCGATGGACGAGTAAAGGACTTTGAGCAAGTTTGACAAGAGTTGACTCATCTGTTGCCAATAAAGAGGTTTGGATAAATCACCTTTGGTAAAAAACAAAAAAAATGACTGTAGCCATTTTTTAGGAAGGTGACAATACAGGAAGTGAAGCGGAGATGTGTGCTCCGACAAAAAAAGCTACAGCAGCTCAGATTATTGAAGATGTTGATTCTGGTTCTGACAAGAAGATCCAAAAATGTTATACATGAATAATCCATGTTATGCAGGCAGAGAATCGTCTTTCCAGCTCGTAGTCTTTCTCTCTGTAATAGAAATAATAATTCTTCAATATTTTTTGAGTGACTTTTTTTCTTTTTTTTTTACTCTGAAATTGAAGTAAGAGAAACTTTGCAAAGTTGTTAATTGACTTGAAATTATACACTAGACTCAATAGAAGATTTTCTTGTTATGCATTCATTAACACTGCATAAGTGAAATTTTAAATTTAAAGTTATGAAATGAGAAACTAATTAACAAAGAAAGTATCCAACTGCTCGGTAACAAGCCAATGCTGATGTTTTGTTGAACTGTTTCTGCACTGTCCTTTAGTTTGTCATGTCGCGACACGTCTCGCCTTCATTAAGCGTTTGTCCTCCGCTGCCACTCAGGGCTGCATGTTTTTTTTTTTTCTTTTGGCAGAATATAATTCACTGTTTCCATACCAACAGGATGTGTCTTGTGGAACAGAACTGTTCTTTAAAGGCTCCCTGCCCTCATCTGGTCTGCATTATTGTGGTTTAGCTTCTGCAGTGCATTTAGTTGCCTCCCCTGCTGGATGGATTGGGTACTGAATGACCAAAAACAAAAATAAAATTTAATTTTGGACCATAGACTGTAACTACTTCTTGATTTCATTTCCAGGATTTATGGGCTAATTAGCACCTCTCTTGACCTCCCAAGTTTTCCATAGGTTTATGGGGACATTTGTTTTTTGTTTTGTTTGTTTTAACTTCTGCTTTTTAAATGCTTTCTCTGGGGCCTTTTGGTTAGTTTTCAACTATTTTCATTTATAAATCATTAGATCTCTGGCTGAACATTCTCATTGCTTTTTTGTTTTTTTAATCTGTTGATGTTTTCCCACAGTAAATGTAACAAAAACTGATTTCACAGCCTCAGATGGATGAGAAGATCCAGCTGGGCCCTCGGGCTCAAGTCACGTGGGTGAAGGGCAGCAGTGGAGGGGCCAAAGCCAGCGACTCGGGTAAGAGGGCAACCAACTTAAAAACGAACAAGATTTAAAACATTGAACTAAACATGCAGCATAAGTTGATTCAGTTGTGAAATGAAGTTCAAGTAAGACCCAGTGGTTAAGGTTAACATGATTATTTTCACATTAGCTGGAACTAGAAAAATTCTGAATATCTAACCTTTTCCTCAACATTTCAAAACTCCGTTTAATTAAAAAAAAAATAAATTAAATGCATTTTCAATTTACAGGGATTGTACAAATGCTAGAAATCCTTAAAAATGCTAGAATTACAATTAGGTGTTTGTTTTTTCAGGGTTTGGAAAAGGCTTGATTTCTGTATAAAGTTCTTGAAAGTGCTTGATTTCAAAACTGCACAGTTTTGTAATAAAAGTTTGATTAAAAGCCTAAATTTGGAAAATCTTATTTTAATTGAAAGCAGATATTTTCATTCACACATTTTTCTCACCTAATATTCATATAATATGAGCAGAAACACAATTTGTTTGGATTTTTTCAATGTAATTGTTTATTATCCCTAATGGGTCAATGATTGTCTTGTGTTTTGTGTTTTAAACAAAATGATTGAAATTGGGGGACTTTTTTTGTTAAATATGTGTTTTGTTTGACAGTCAGGTGTGTGTGAGAGATTACAAAACATAACATTTTGCTATGTTTTAGTTTACTTTTCTCAGTTTTATAATGTTATTATGTTATAAACATTATTAACAGTCATAAATTATGTTATATAGTAGTGATTTAAAACTGTTCATTTATGTTTTTTTTAATCTCCAAAATGTGGTGCTGGAAAAGTTTGAAAACTTTTCTTGAACATCCTTGAAAAGGGCTTGAATTTTACTGGGAAAATTATTACAAACCTTGTCTTTCTTGACAAATGGATGGAAAAAAAAGCAATTTTATTGTGATTTTTGTCACTGTTCTCTTTCATTCCCAAACCATCAGAACTATCTCGGACCGCTGGCCTGAACCGTTTCTCTGCACTGCAGTCCACACCTTTACCTCAGCCCTCCACCACGCCTCCACAGAACCCCGACTACGACTCCAGAAGAACTCTGGGAAGGTAGAACCCACCTGGACCACACCTGGAACTGGTAGCTACTGGTTTTCCTCCGCTCTGTTGACCTTTTCTTCTCCACCTCCCAGCAGTCGGAACAATGCGGTCAGAGAACGCAGCGAAAAGCCGCTGATCTCGGCCCCGTCGTCGTCGTCGCGGCCCGGCCCGTTCGTCAGGGGCGGCAGCTCCAAAGAGCTGCTGGAGACTCAAAACCCGGAGGAGCAGCGAAGAGAGCGGGAGGGAGCAGAACCCCGGAGGCCGAGCGTCGCTGAGGACAAGACCGAGCCGGAGCGCAGCAAAGTCAGGGAACCTGGTGAGAACACTGGTGTTTTTTCTAATGTGATTAAAATCGGCAGATTGTTGTTTTGTCATTGTGTAGTTACATATTGAACAAGATGGCTCACTAACAGACTCTGTTTTGCTAGAATAAGATGTGGCCGGTGTGTTTCTATGTGGCTTTTATCAGAGCAGACCCAGCATTGATCTGAATGTCGCTCTTATTCCAGTGAAACCTGAGCCAGCGGTTCAGAAGCCAGACAGGCCTGCCCGGTCAGAGGAGGAGATCGAACGGAAGTCAAAGTCCATTATTGACGAGTTTCTGCACATAAACGATTACAAGGTAGCTCTGAATTCAACACACTGCTAGTTAAATGGAGTGTTTTCCTGCAGATTCATGTCAACGTTTCCTTCAAAGCCCAGTATGCCTTCAGGCTCAGTCCTGACCAGCAGTCATTAGAATAATTTTGTAGCTCTCAGGGTTCATTCCCGTGTAATCTGCTCCAGTTCCAGTTGTCCTGTTTGTCCTGCTCATTTTTGTTTTGATGATGATATCTCGTTTTCCTGCAGGAGGCTGTCCAGTGTGTGGACGAGCTGGACTTGGGCTCTCAGTTGCACATCTTTGTGCGCGTCGGGGTGGAGTCGACCCTGGAGCGCAGTCAGATCACACGGGACCACATGGGCCAGCTCCTCTTCCAGCTGGTGCAGCAGGGAATGCTGCCCAAAGCACAGCTATACCGAGGGTCAGTCCACCTGCTGCAGGCCTCAGGCTTTAGAGGGAAACCAGCACAGCATAAGTTTGCACCAGAACTGTTTCTGCAAATTAGTAAAAATATATTTTTGTACATATTAGGGCTGCAACTAAGGATTATTTTAGCAATTGATTATTTTGATGATTAACCGGATAAAAAAAAATAATTAAATGTCACATTCAAAATATTTTTTTAACCACTTAAGCCTTTTTAGATGGTATTAGAAATGCATTAACAGATGCACATAAACAAAAAAAATTAATTCCTTTTTAAATAAAAAAAATAAACATTTTTTTTTTTTTTGCCTTAAATGCAATAACAATGACATTCCATTAGTGAATTTGAACCTGGTGAAGCCATTTAAGCTTTGAGTAGAACATATTTATAGACAAAGGTGTTTTCATAATAAGTCCAAAATGTATCTGTTTTGTACAGTTTTAACTTAATTACTGCACTGAATATATTTTTCTTCAGCAAATCATGTATAAAGTTATACATTATTATGAAAAAATCAAGGAGAAAAGGTTAATTTTTTTTTTACTTGTGGCATGCACTAAAATCTGTTGTCGACAGAAAAGTTCACAAATGGAATAAGATGCATAAAAACATCAGAGATTTAAATTCCACACTTCCTTTTAGGAGCACTGATATCCTGTTTTTTTTTCTTTTCTTTTAATCCAGCTTCATATGTTTTTTTGTAAAAAGGTCTCGCATAAGCCTTACTATTTTGTACATATTGAGTTCATGTTAAAATTATCCCATATTTTGTACGACTATTTCAATATTTTGTAAATTAAACCCCAAGAAGATTAGTAACCATTTTGGTAGAAACTAATGCAGATTAGTTTGGTAACGGGGATTACCAAAGTAATCGTAATGGTTCAGATGTTTTCTGAAAAGTGTGTATTTCTCCATCTTAATTTCAGTTTGAACCTTTTGTTTCTAAGCTCTGCTGCTGTTTGTGGTTCCTCAGGTTTACAGACACGTTGGAGCTGGCCGACGACATGGCCATCGACATTCCCCACATATGGCTGTACCTGGCTGAGCTGCTCAGCCCTTTGCTGAAGGACGGATGCTTCTCTATGAGAGAGCTCTTCAGGTGATCCTGCATGAATGTTTCACATGTTTATCCAGAAAGAGAGTACATATTTTCTCTGTGTTCCACCTTTTTACATAACCTTCATGACCCCTTTCTGTTTGTTTATAGTGAATTAAGCAAACCTTTGCTTCCTGTTGGAAGAGCTGGGATCTTAATATCTGAAATACTGCACATACTATGCAAACAAATGGTAAGCAGCATAAGTTTTTTTTGTTTTTTTTTTTATGTCGCCTGCACTCATTTTTGTAGCATGTACCATAATGAACAAATTTCTACAATAAACCATCAAGTTTTTACCTTGTGATGTGCACTTTCATTCATAGCATTTAGTTAGTTTTACTACAATTCTACTATATTGAATTACTATACATTTATTGTAAAGTGTAGTAAACAAGACACAGTCCAGACAGAAAAAATGGATGATGTTGTGTTTTGTTTTAACAGAGCCATAGGAATGTGGGATCTTTGTGGAGGGAATCGGGCCTGAACTGGACCGACCTGCTACCAGAAGGCGAGGAAGTCCAGGATTTCATCTCACAACAGGTTTGGAAGGAAAAAGAGAGGAGCTGCAGATCCTTCACCTGAGAAAACATTTGTTTTGTTTTTTGTTGTTTTTTTTTATTGATTTTTTTATTTTATTTCACTGGTTTAAGTCTTTTGCCATTTCCATTCGCTCAGATGAGCGAATGGAAATTCGCTCATCTGAGACGGACACTTTATGTCCGTCTCAGACATAAAGTGATGAGACGGACACTTTATGTCCGTCTCATCCTTGTCACTTCACTCTCCTTTTTATTTTGTTCCAAACAGAAACTCCAGTTCCTTCAGTCTGAAGGTTCGAGTCCTGAGGAGGTGCAGGCCAAAAGGATCTTGTCTCCTGAGGAGCTGAGTCGGCAGCTAGAGAAGCTCCTCCTGGAGGACATGGCGAGCGACGAGCACATCTTCGACTGGGTAGAGGTACGCCACTTGAAAATCACCCAGAAGTCCAGTTCAGTTTATTTATGTTACACCAATTCACAACATATACAATCTCATACTTGACTGATTACCATTTATATCGAATTATTTCCGATACATCAAAATCATATTGACAAAAATTCAGTTTATGATGTCAGTTAGTTAAAAATTATTCATCTTAAAAACATACTTTGTTTCAAAAAAAAAAGGCTTGAAAATGTTACACAGTGCATAAATATTAACACCGGTCATGATGCATGTTGAAGATACCTGACTGTAAGATTTGTTGCTTCAGCAAAATTACTTCAGAAAAGTTTAACTAAGAGATCAAACACTATTTGTGATCAAGCACAGGTTGAGAGGAAGAAACCAGAAATGGAAACAGATGCAGGAGCCAAGTCAATTTTTTTTTTTTTGTATTTCTATCAAGTACTTAAAGAAGAGCTGTGATATTCCATCAGCCACACTCTAACACATGTACTTCAGTTATTTAATCCCCTTTAAGTGCTTTTTTTTTGTAGTCTGAAGAGCACTGCTAACGCTAATGCTTCCATTAAAGTTTAACATGGAGTTGGCAGCGCAGTCAGCCAGCCGAATATAAACACGTGTTTTTTATTTTTTTATTTTTATTTTTTTTAAAGCATTCTTTCCAACATGCGTTCTTGTTGTTGCTGCTGAACTAGTTTCCTTTTCGTTAGTGGCATGAGCTAACTGAGCTGATTTTGTTTTTCTCGCCAGGCAAACCTGGATGAGTCCCAGGCGAGCTCGTCCCCCTTCCTGAGGGCTCTGATGACGGCTGTGTGTAAAGCAGCAGTGAAAGGTAAGCACTTTAACGAAGAGACGCATCTTCGTTAATGTCTGCATGTACGCAGCGCCAAACTCCAAGCAGAGCAGCTTTCCATGCATCAACTCTGCCTCTTGCACTTCGCCCACAGATGAGAACCCTAACTGTCGTGTGGACACGGCCATCATCCAGAAGAGGTTGCCTGTTTTACTCAAGTACCTTAACTCAGACACTGAGCGACAGCTGCAAGCACTTTATGCACTTCAGGCGCTGATCGTTTCCCTCGATCAGCCTCCAAGTAAGTGCTCAAACAAAGCAAATACCGCCATGGTTTTAATCCTTAAAACCTAAGAGGGTGGTTAGTACTGAACACAGATGTTATAGATATTATAAAAACTGCTCTTAACTATAAAGTTTTCAGTGTTACGCTTTACAGTTATTTACCTTTTACCTTATAAAATCAAAAAGCACAAAATGGGGCTCGTACAGACTTGAAAGTAAAAAAATAGTTTGTTTCAAATACCACTTCCTAAAATGTCAACATCTTTTTCAGTTTTGGGCATGAAGAATGTGTAATAGCCCTTAATATTTAGAATAACAGGAACACAAACAAAACATCCTCAGTCTTATGGTCTTTAATGAAAGGAAAGCAGCCGCAACCTGGTTGATATGTTTCCGGATCAAGCTGCAGTATGTAATTTTTAGCATTTTTTTTTTTTTTTTTTTTTTTTACATATTTGTTAAAACTATCACAAATTGAAGAAGTTGAGCTCTATCTTTTCCTTGTGGTCTTACAGCCACCTGCAGAAATGCACCATGCTGTCAGAAACAACCAATCAGATCCAGGAGGAGGGTCTTAGCACCGTCAATCACTTGTGCATGCACCGCAGCTGTGTCAATAACAGAGAAACAATTTACTGTTAAAGGGAAAGTGTTTATCCACTATAATCGGTAGCCATGGTAACGTCCCTGAGCATTCATGACAAGCTCTGCTGTGGGGACTAGCTGTAGCTTAGCAAAGAGAAAGAAGGAAATGTAAGCAGCAGGAACACGGGGATTATTGCCTACTTCCTTCTCTGATTGGTTGTTTCTGACTGCAGATGTATTTCTGCAGATGGCAGCAGGACGGATGCAGAGAAGCTCTTTTTTTTTCTTTTTTCTTTTGATTGTCTCATATTATATTGTCACGACATAGTGACAGTTGTAAAAAGCACATTGTTTATAAAAGTTCCATACTGCAGCTTTAACGTAAAGATTAAAATAAAATATTTTTATAAAGCATGTGTCGATCATAGATATGGAGGGAAGATGTGGGAGGGAATGGAGGTTGACAGCAGCGTTTCTGCTCTCTTGCAGATCTTCTCCGGATGTTCTTCGACTGTCTGTATGACGAGGACGTCATCTCAGAGGACGCTTTCTACAAGTGGGAGTCGAGCAAAGACCCTGCCGAGCAGGACGGGAAGGGCGTGGCCCTCAAGTCCGTCACCGCATTCTTCACCTGGCTGCGGGAAGCCGAGGAGGAGTCGGAGGATAATTGACGAGGGCGACTCCCGGGACACGGCGTAGTGGAACGGCATCCTTAACAGCAGAACAAATTTTTCAAGTGGCTGCACGGACAGGGCGACGTGTTTACGGCTGGAACTTTGTTTTTGTTTTGTTTTCCCTCCCCCTGCGGTACAGTCCTGAAACCTACCGCCATCTTCAGTTTGGATTCCAATGGTGGAAGCACTAAATACTGTATCATACATAGAAAATATTTTTGTTTTAAATTTTAACTTACTTTTTTTGTTACTTTTTAAGAAGAGACTTAAAGATAAATAGGTTCTGGACTCCTTAATTTATTATTTTTTTAAGGACTGCAAATACGAAAATTATTTAACATTTGCAGATGCTCACAACAAGAACGCGACAACAGAAATAACAATATAATTACTTATAATAACAAAATAATTGTGAGATAAATATCCTCCCTGGATTTCACTCTGGTTGAGAACAGGGTAAAAAGCATCTTTATTTTAGGATGAAGGGGAAGCAGAAATGAAAGAAAGGAGTGAATAGACAAGAACTCATAACTCTGTTGGTCAAAGGTCATCTTGTCATTACCAGGAAGTTATTTTCTTCAGCCTTGGCTCACTCTGCGTTGTTATGAGCACCTCAAGAGAGGGAAAATATGCATCTAGGAAGTGATGCAAATCAGAACTTATCAAGTTACGCAGATGAACAAAGTGATAAAGAACTAAAGTTCAGCATTCAAAAGCTAATGGCCAGGGTCGCTGAAAACAAGATGCTTGTAATACTTCTTCCGACCTACAGAGCAGAGTAAAGCTTGTAAATACATTAAAGACAAAAAATGTATTTAAAAGGTTTTGATTCTTGTGACTCATTGTTGTGGGAGGTGTGGCTTGCAGAGGTCGCCTCTGATGACTGCAGGGTGCGTGGTGCGTTCAGGTTGCAGCGATTCTGGTTTGGATGGAGAAAAGAGCAGCAGTGAAAATCCTAATTTAATCTCCACTCAGTCAGAGGCACTTTTACGTCACAAAATGAGTTTTCATTTCTTAAATATGCTGCTACATATTTACTGTACACCATTAAACAACGGAACAGCTAAGGAGGTTCTTGACGGCTTGTTAGCAAATTTAAAGCGACAATTTTTAAGTGCAAGTTCGCACCAAATCCAGAATATGAACAATGATCGTGTTCTTGTTTTTCAACCTCCTACTTCAATACAATCAGTTAAAGTAGCAACTTTGGGTTTAGGGAAGTCCTGACGCATTTTAATTTAATAACATAATATGGATAATTATCAGGAGCTGTGTCTAAAAAATCATGATATTTTAAAGATTTAATGGGCTCGTCTCACTTGATCATTTTTTTTTATTTTTTCATAAATATACCTTTGTGTACATATTTACTTTCATGTTTCGTTACGGGAAGAATCAGTTGAAAGCTTCAGAATGGAAGATACATATCTTTAACTTTGATAAAACAGAGTTAGTATAATAACATTATGACCAGGGTACAGTTAGTTTTATCTTGGTATTCTTTTGTAATATCACCCTTATAAATCTTATTAATAAACATCCGGGAAAAAACGGTTTTAAATAATATAGACTTCCAAACAATGTTCTCACAAATCAGTAGGTGATTTTTTTTTTTTTAAATAGAAATGTTTCATACACATTTTTAAAACTCTCACTATGTCCTGACAGTAGAATTTGACCCTCCTCTTGGCTCTGATTGGTTGTTTCTTACTGGGAGCAGTGCGTTTCTGCAAATGGCAGTAGGACCACAGGAAGGAGGCAGGGGAGCTCAATTATTTTTCACAGATTATCTGTGTTGTTTTCTACTTTGAGGACATAGTGGCAGTTCTAACAAATTTGTGAAAAAACTTTTTTATATATAAAAATTACCTAATACAGCTTTAAGTGTTTTTAGGTTGACAAAAAATCTAACATTTTAACATTTTGAGAACAGTGGTTTTCACTTGGTCTCCAACAGAAAATTGTCTTGTTCTACATGTATTGATATGAAAGCTCTCGGTTTAATGGTTCCATGTTGCAGTTATTACCTGTGAGCATGGTGAAATAAGGATCATGCGAGATTCCAGATACAAGCGACAGAAATGAGTTTCTGCTGTAGGTGACTGGGCTAAGACTTGAACATAGGGTGGGGATCTCTGAGTAAAGTTTTTACTCTTCTACATCAAAAGTGGTTCACTGATAAAATCAGAACCCGGTTCTCTGAAAAAGATGGTTACCAAGAGAGTCTTTCTGGGAAATAAGTTAGAAAAGAATGATTTCTTAATTTTATTGTCCAAAAGAAATTGTGACAGACCACTAGGGATGTTTGGATTTTAAAAATATGCTTGTTTTTGCAACGACTGCTTTCAGTCTGGAAGTTGTAAAATATTTCAGTGGACTTTATTTGTTTTAAGTCATTTGACACTGACCTATTAATGACTCCAACTGAATAAGAGATGGAATAATTCATATTTGTCGTCTTCAATTCAAATACAAAAAACACTATATTCACCCCCAAAGGGAAATTAAAAATTATTGCCAAAAATTGTTGCAGTAAAAATCTCAAGCATCGCTAGTATATTGCTTGTGTTGGGCACCAAGCAGTCTGGTCACCAGGTAAGAAACGTTCAAAGACCTTGAAAAAGCCCAGGCAAAAACCACATCAAAACACTGTTAAACTGTGTGGAAAATGCTCTGATTATTATTTTTTTTCTGCAGCTAAACTGTCATATTAAAACCGTATTTCTGGCTGTACGTGATTATTAGAAAAAAAACGGCAGTTTATTATTTTTTTCTTTTTATTATTTCAGCCATAAAAGCACTTTTTTTGTTGTTGTTATGATTTGAATCTTCTGACGTGCCGCGTGACAGCGCACGTCATGAGCGGTCCGAGTGGGGCGGGGCTCGTTAACGGAGAAATCGAAATAAAGGATCCTGCAGAAATCTCACCTGAAGCTATATCACTTGTCAGCAGAGCAGTGAAAGGTAAGCTTGCTTTGCGCTGCAATACATTTTTTGCTGAACATTAATTTGCATCGATTTTATGCTCGGAAAAGCCGCTGCTTGTGGAGTTTTTGCTCCGTGCAGCTGAAATGAATTTTATGTGCCTTGTGCGACGCCATTACTGTGCTCCCAACCCCACGGACAAAATGGCGAATGTGGCGAAAAAAATAATAAAAATCTTGCAGCTCATTGTTGGGAGCGGACAGGATGGGTTTGTGTAAAGCTGGCGGATATGAGGGGTTGTTGACGCGGAATTGGAAGGGGGTCGTGCTTTTCGCAAGAGGCGAATTGCACCTCTAGTTTCAGGTGGAGGAAATGAATGAAGTGGGTTTGACTCGTTGGAAGCACGCAGATAAACAAATGTTCATGCTCATGCATATGGCTTCTCCTTTTTCGTTCAGAATAATCGTCTGTGATGCCGATTCGCCGAGCAGCCGCAACTCCAACCCAGGAGAAGGCTCCCTCTGCGGCTGCAGAGAAAGGTGAGGCCGGGGTCGGACATCCCTCTTCCCCTCCCTTCCCCAATCCGTGGACCCCTGAGTAGCACCACCCACGCATATTTCACTAAGATCGCGGCCCACACTACTCCGTTTCAGGATTTATTATCTTAACTTCAACATGGTGCTATTATTCACTATTTACATTTTTCTTTACAGTCTATAACATTCACATTAACAGTATTTCACCAAATGGAATAACCCCTTTTGAACCCCCCTTTTTTTTTTTTAGTTTTTTTTGTTCAACGTCTTGTATACATTTCAGTTAGTTTATATTACTGCAAAAAATATAGATTTGCTGTGACTTCATTGTTCTATTTGTTTTTTGACTTCAAAGAACAAGAGGCGTCATCTGAAGAGTCGCCCCCTGCTGATAAGGAGCAGGCTGCATCTTCAGCTGCCCCAGCAGAGGGGGAGGCATCGGGCGACGGAGAGACCGCGGAGAAGGCAGAAGACGGACCCCTGGAGACAAAGGAGGAAACTGGAGACGGGAAAGAGTGAGTTACGGCCTAGACCCGGGTTGCAAGTGAAAACCCTGCGATATTTCACTTTGATAGCACTTTTATCTTCTTGAATTATCCTTACCTCTGCTGGATGACAGCTGACTGCTCACATGGTTGCAGTGTCCCATTCCTAAAAGATGTGAGGTCCTGTCACAGCCACAACAATTTCCCTGCACTAGATTAGTCAAACTGACGGATGTGCTCACAGTCTTGGAGGAGTCCAGGAGGAGAAGACGATGTCCTTTTTCTTTGGTTTGTTTTCTTTGGACAGGAAGTGTCTGCCCACTAGGGTTTGTCAATGCACAGTTCAATGCAACAAAAGTTTATTTTTGGAGCAGCATCAATCTGCGTCCTTGTGATTTTTCTCTTTTGGTTTTTTTATTTTATTTTTTCAAGTAGAACAGATTATTCTGCGTTTTACAAGTTGGCAGGTCTGCAGTCTCAGCCCAAATGCTTGACTGTCTGCCTTATTGTAAAGTTTAAAATATTTTTAATTGGAACAACAAAACCACTAAGTGGAACTTTGAAAAACAAGCTGATGTACAATGTGCTGAAACTAAGCCTTGTTATCCATTAGGACACTCCTGTTTTTAAATATATTTATTTATTTGGCAGAAACAATGTACATTAACTTTGCTGTAAATGCATCAGAATGAGCCAACGGGCTGTTTTTCATCCAATGTCCCTGGGCAAATGGAAAAGTTTCTCACTAAAAACAAACAAAGGGTTATAAAATGATATAAAACAGTTCAAATTGAACTTAACTTTAAAGTGCACAGAGGATAGCGTTAGCTTTACAATAAGATTTAGCAGTGATTACTTGCACCTGGACACCTGTAATATTTCAAACATCTTTAACTCTTTACAGCCATGCTACCCATTAAAAAAAAAAAAAAAGTAAAGTGCAAATTTTATGGAAACTTTACAACAATTAACTCTTGGAAATATTAGCTGTAATTTTGTTTAATTCATAAACTGTTAGGTGAAGGCACTTGGGTAATATTTGATGAGCTCTTTTTGTAAACTTTACCCTCTTCCTCCTCCTCCTCTTCTCCCAGACTTCAATAAGTAATTCTGCATCTATCAGCTCTTGGATTGGTGGCATTTCAGCTCAAATTACCGTTGTGGTCATTGAGACCGATGTTCTGAAACTTAATTTTGTCTCTCTTGCCGGTGACAAACAGACATAATGTGAAATGCCAGGACTGCGCGGCTGGACAGTGCTCAACACACTGCTATGTTCTCCTTCTAAGGTGAGGATGTGATAAGGATAAGGGTGGTAACGATCACAGTGAAATATCGCTTGAACCGCACTGACCCCGACCCCCTTCACTGAACTTGTGTTGCTCCTTCTGGTGGCAGGATGAAAGATGGCGTCAAGCATAAGAAATCCAAATCCAAGAAGGTGAAACGGACAATTCCTGCATGGGCTAGCGTCACCACACACAAAAAAATCCCCGTGTCCAACTTTGCAGGCACGCAGAACAAAGTGGAAAACGTCCTTGTCGAAGCTATAGGGGTGTGTACCAACTCTGAGCTCATCTTGGTCTTGGTCGTCTCTTGGCAACGTTTGTTTCCTTCAATGCTTTTTGTTTCCCTTGCAGTCCTCCAATGACAGGTCTGGGATGTCCTTCCAATCCGTCATGAAATATATGTTGAAAAAATACCCAGGGATGGAGTTTCACAAGAAGAAGACTCTAATCAAGAAATCAATGAAGAAACACTTGGAAAAGGGCACCATCAAACAGGTAGCATGTTTTTAAACTTCTCCTACAGCGCTTTTGAAAAGGGTTGTGCCCTTTTGTAGATTGGTGTATTTTTTATTTATTTTATCAAACTGATTTGATGTCGGACAAAAATAACTTCAATAAAAAATGTAATTTTTATATTATTTAATTTGCTAAGGGGCAGCGCTATCCAAACCTACCTGTCACTGTGTGAAACAGGTAATTACCCCCTCGACCCCCAATTAACCTCTAAATCAAATCATGAGTAAACCTTTAGTTTAGTTTCACTTGTCATATTTCAATCTTCATATCTTCCAGATCTGTAAAATCAATAGAACCTACTTTTATCAGGAAATGGGTTAAAAGATCTCAAAAAGTATCACAAAAATAAAGTCTTGAAAAGCTTATGCTAAAGGTGTTTTTTACACTTCACCAAGAACTATTAAAGGAAACAAAAGAAAGACATTTGAAGAAGACGCTGATCACAACTTCTTCACGAAATGTAAACAAAAATGGAGTGGCATGAGATGTTTGTTTTTAAGACAAACATCTTTTTTGTCTTTGGCAAAAGAACACGACTCATTTCTCCAGGTAGCACTAGACTTATTTATGTTTGGTTGCACCCTTGCTTTATGTGGTAGGGGTGCAAATACTACAACGCTGTATTAATGTTAAAATGAGTTTAGGTGTTTCATGCAATTATGTGTCAACTTTCTGTCCATCCTTACAGTCTTCACTTATTTAGATTAAGCCTCTAATTTGTTGCAAATATTTATTTTTAATTCTATTGTGGTTGACCTTGGGCTAACTGTCACAGGCTTATAAATAAATCCTCATTGCGTTTTTCCTGTCTCACAGCTGAAGGGTAAAGGCCTTTCAGGAACCTTCGCCATTGGAAAAGCGCCTCCCCAATCTAAGGTGTGTTACTGTAGAAGCCTCCTTTTAAAGCTGGACTGTTTCTTTGGAATAAACTGTGCTGTCTCACAAGTTCTCTAAACAATTTTTTTTTTTGTGCCTATTTTGGTCCACATTAAAGTCAGATTTGTTCATGTTTATATTTAGCTGTTAGAGAATGAAAAGTTCCCACACTCTGGTCCAAGTAAAGCTTCTAGGTGACCTTAAAACTTCAATGTGGCAGCAGATGACAAGAAGCTTTAAGTATTGCAGCAGAATGTTGGTGTGACTTAGTAACTCTTATGGTGCTTTCCTGATTTGAAAAAATACATTTAAAGTGTTTTTTGTTGTTTGTTTTGCATCAATAATCTCATCTTAATTTTATGGCATGAGATCTCATAAAATTTAAACTGTTGATATATTCAACAATGTATCACGATATCTCTTTTGTAAAGTATCATCCAGTTACTGTTATACTGTTGTGGTATACCAATAATTTCTTTAAGCCTTACTACATCTTGTAGTTATGCTGATAACATGTAGTATTAATTAGTCAACAAAATGGTGGCTGGTCAAAGCTGGGTACTGACTGCAGAGTCTTTAAAACACAATTTGTGAAACATTTTTAATTTGTTTAGAGGGAAGAAAAATATTTGTGTGACTTAGTTACTCAAAATTGACTCTCGTCAACTTCTTGTCAGTACATGGTGTATGGTCTCGTCTTGCACTGACCTGCGGTCAGATCTAATTCTGCTCTGCCTCACAATGTTTCTAGAAAGGCGTTCCGAAACAGGAGAATCTGGGAGACGCCCTTCCTCTCATCATCACTCGGCTCTGTGAGCCCAAAGAGGCCTCTTATAATCTGATCAAGAAATATCTGGAGCAGCACTTCCCCAACTTCAACATTGAAAACAGGTGTGACAGGGATCCCTCAGGGTGCTCAGCTCTCCTTAACCTTTGCTTTCCACATTGTCCAGTATAAGCCACATATTACAATTATTACAAATCTCCTTTTCAAAGGAAATTAAGATTGGTAAATTGTGGTTACAGGGATCTCGAACTCTGTTCGTGCAGACACTGTCCTGCAAACTTTAGTTTATGGATGCATCCTAGCTCCAAAACTCCTGAATATCTTTGAAACATAAACATGTCTTATAGAGTAACATTATTACTCAGCTACATTTCCATTTTTGCCCATGAAAGACCTAAATATTGTCACACGTTGCATAAATCAGGCTGTTGCTATAATTGATTCAATATATCAAACTCTTGATGAACCAAATCCTCATTAATCACACTATTAAAGCTAATGGAATAATTGGGGAGATGGGAATTTAGTATAAGAATTGTCCTTTGATGAGTTGAATTAATGTTTTTGTCTAAGGCCTGATCTACTGAAGACAGCCCTGGTAAGGGCGGTAGAGAAAGGACACCTGGAGCAAATCACAGGGACGGGAGCGAGAGGAACCTTCCAGGTAAACCTCCAAATACTCCTCTAACCTCACCACGTTAGTATTTTCCAAAGGAAACTATTTATTGAAAAAATGTTGTTCTATTATGCAAATGTTGTCAAAGTTATTTGTTCATGTCTCCTGTATTGTTTCCTTTCCAGCTGAAGCGAGCTGCCAAAGAGTCTCAGCTGAAAGGCAGCACGTTGGAAGATGCCATCACAGTTGCGATCACAGCTATGAATGAGCCCAAGACCTGCAGCACTACATCCCTGCGCAAATATCTCGTAGACTCCAACAAGGACGTCAAGGAGAACCTGCTGGGTAAGTTCCCCTCTCTCCATGTTCACAGTCCTCAGCAGGACGCACTGCTGGCCTAACTTATAAAGGATTACATGCTTAAATATTTTCACTATTGGTATGGATACTAAACCTAAAGGATTCTTAGAGTAAATCCCTGCATAGATGAGGGTGAACTTAAACCAAACATGTATTTCAACATCAGTCAAATGCATTACACCAACCAAAGAGGATTTCTTCATGCATTCAAGGAAGACCACTGCTTCACAAACTTTATTACTTAAAGCTTTCATAAAGTCTCAGCATGTTCAGGCATGTGTACAGGTGCTGATTGGCTGATCAGCCTCAAAACATGCAGAGCCAGTTTTAATCTGAAGAAATCCATTGTAAAGTGAGCATTGTGAGACTTCCTTATAAGTCTTCACTCCTTTTCTTTTTTTTTTTAAATTGCATTGTGTCACACAAAATCTTGCTTTAGTGGACAATAAACTTAGTTCCAGCTTTGGTTGGAACTTAAAGGCAACCTATTATGTAAAATTTACATTTTACATGATTTTGTACTTCCATTTGGTTTTCTACTGCTTCTGAATACAAAGTGTTAAAAACAATAAATAAGCAGCTGTTTTTTTATGTTTTATGGTGTCTGAAAAAAAACCTTTGGAATGCAACATCGCTATTAACAGGCACAGCCTGTTGCCAAGCAACCTGAGCAAACCCCTGTCCAGTACTTAGCAACCCAAGCTGAGCTCCAGGACGTTTGGTCAGCTGGTTTCACCTCTGTATGTGCTGGAAAAGGCCAGTGCTTTGTTTGTTGACTTGCCATTCCAAAACCACTTGCTGCATTTTTGTTGGTTGTGCAGAAGATCCAACTTCTGCTTTTCAAAGATGTATGGTTGTATAATTGCACAACCATTTGCAGCCATTTTTGCATGCAAGTGTAAACGGTGAGTATGGTGGTGTGGCCAGCAGCAGCTTATTGAGACATAAAGTGACAAGAGGCCCTGAAAAGGCTCATTCGGAAAGGACTTCAAAAAGGGCAAAATTGACTAAACTAAATTCTAAAAATGACTTTGTGAAAACAAAATGTAATGAACATGTCTGGCTGGTTCTGTGGGCTATACAAAACTTGTTCTTGGAAGCATAATTGTAGGTCACCTTTAAAATAAATTTGCAAACTACCTAAAGAGACGTATGTCGTCACTAAAATGGGAACTCTCTTCTTCAGTGGCCAGTTTGAGGAGGACTCTGACCAAGTGTAAAGTTCTGGGCTGGATGGAGCAGATAACTGGTCACGGTTTCACAGGGACTTATCAGCTCTCATTTCCATTTTATCCAAGGTAAACCACAATTTAAAAAATATAAAATAATCAATTATATTAATGTATTGAGGCATAGATTTTTTTTTTTTTTTGTCATAGCCCTACCACTCTGTATCCAGACAAGTTTAAAGACGTTCCAAAAAAACCAGTCAAGCGGAAGCGGCTTACAGATTCTTCAGATGAAGAAGATGAGGAGGAGGAAGAGGAATCTGAGGAAGAAGAGTCGGAAGATGAGGCTCCAATTCGTAAGAGGTAAATATAAGCCAGAATTTATTTTATTTTTTTTTAATGTTTTTTCTTTTTTCATAGTAAGCTTACATTTTTTGTTGCAGCATCTAACTCTTGAAATCACTCTTAGGACACATAATAAGAGGCCTCCACCTAAGGCTCGGCGCCCTCCGCCAGCCAAGAAACCCCGCAGTGTCAGTAAGCCGAAGGCTGGAGGTAAAGGTCGAGCACTTGCAAAGAAGTCGCCTGCCAAGAAACCTGTGAGATCGGGAAGGAACCCATCTAAAAAGGAAACTGTATCAACGCCTAAAGCAACACCTGTGAAGAAAGGGGCTCCTTCAAGAAAGTCTAAAACACCAGCTGTTAAAAAGCTAAGCAAAAAAGGCTCCAGGAAACCCCCATCCAGAGAGTCATCCCCGGAAGAGCCCAAAGTTGAAAAGGCGACGACAAAAAGTGGTTCCAGGCGGGTAAAAACCGAGGAGTCCTACCCCGAGGAGCCGAAAGTTCTAAAGGAGACGACGAAAAGCGGATCGAAGCGATCTAAAGCTGAAGAGCCGTCCCCCAAGGAGCCCGCGCCCAAAAAGCAGGCGGCCAGAGGTGGGTCCAAAAAAAAGGCACAACCATCGCCTCCCGAGAAGGCTGACCTCAAACCCCCCCCAAAAAGCAGCAAACAGTCCGCTCGAAAGTCCAAGAGAGGAAGATACTGAACCCATGAGCGCCTTCCAGAAACTGGGCTGTGCTGAACAGTCTGCAGCTTTGTTTCAATGCTCTCTCTATTTTACCATTCTCTGTTTTAGAGGGCTGTAGTTTTAACGTTCATTTTGTTTTGTTTTTTACTGTAGAGTAAGAACATTATCTTAACAGTTACGTTACCCGTGCATTGAGGGTGTGTTGAAGTCCTTTTTTTATTCATGATGTGTAGAACAGCTTGGTTAGTCTTGCCGTTAAAGCTGCCAGTTTGGAAAAGCATAGCAAAATTCACCATACTGTAACTAGAACCATGTCTTGACTTCTGTTTTTATGTGTTCATCCACTCAGTGCTGGTGGCTCACATTCCTGATCCCAACAAAAGAGAGTTCAGTGTTCTTTCGAAGGCGGAAGTGTCGGATTTATTTTTTTAATTATTATTATTAAGAGGTTAAAGACCTTAGAGTGTCAGTGTTGCTGCTCTATAAAAGAGAGAAATTTAGTCTGTTGTCCAGTGTCTTAAGACTCCAATCCTGTACAGTGTGGCCAGTACAGGATTGGAGTCTGAAATCTTATCCATATTTGTAATCTTTATACTTTTGGGAACGTTTCATGTTCAACCAGCTGCCCTGTTGAAGATTTTAAATGAAGAAAAAAGCACTTAATATTGAAATCACAATTAAATTAATATGTCTGTATGTAAAATCAAGCATATACATTGGTTTTAATAGCGTCACAGCTGTTATTTAGTTCCAAATTATAATAAATTTGTGTTGTAAGAAATGGAGGATACCAGCTCACACATACCCTGCATGCATGTATTCCCTGTGTTATCCTTTTTTTCCCTGAGTCATTAATAAAATGGCTATATTTGTAATCTGTTTGGTTCTTTTTGTAAGCCACCATAGCTGCTTGGATCTTATTTGCTCTCTGGGTGTCTTTGAGCAGAAAAGATAATCAATCTGTCCCCAGATTTGTGACCCACATTTTCAGACTAACTGTTATTTTCCATGATTTTTGCTGAATCTTACTTATTTCACTTTATTTTTTTAATTTAACCTTGCATTCAACTCAATATTACCTTTTAAGTGCAATAAGCCACATTTAAATAATGTAACCTTATTCTAAAGACATGTCTTTTAGCACTAGCAAGAAATGTCCTTATTCATTAAATCATAAACTTTCAAAATCTCCAGTGTCCAAATTTAGTTGAAGGCAAACTATTTTTTTATTATTAATACTTTTAAATGAGAGTAAAGCAGTCCAACGTTGTGACTTAAGTCCTGTGTATTGATTGACTTGCACATAATCAAAACAGTTTTGACAGGCCAGTTCAAGCAATTCCTTGTGCCTGGAATCACTTCAGGTTTGGATGAATGTGGAGGACTGTGTCAGGAAGGGCATCTGACATAAAACCTAAGCCAAGTTAAATATGCAAATCACAAACATGGAGTGGTGAACCCTGAAGGAAAAAGTAGAGAGAAAAAACATCGAGGAATCCGTTATGGCATCGTTCTCGTTCTGTAATTATAAAATAAAGTTGGTTTGTATCAGAAATTGGATCTTGGTGTAGCATTTTAAGATTATCTTTGAATTGAAAATGAAAAGATATATTCATTCATTAGAAATGGTGATAAATTCTGTTTATCCCTGTTAATTGTGATTATTTGTTCACATAAGATTTATAAAGCATATAGTGAGTGACACCCTCTACAAAATGAGGTAAACCACAAAAGCTCATAAAGAAACCACTTAGCTGCACCCAAACATATTCATGGAAGGTTGAATGGAAGGAAAAACTGCTAAAGAAAATGGTGTAGCAGAAGTCTGGGAACAAACCCATAGTTACTTCTGCTACATCTGTCGCAGTTTCTTGTCAAGCCACTCCTGAACCATTGTCAAAAACATCTTACCTAGACTAAGGAGACAATGACTCAACTGTTAAACTGGTTCAAAGTCCCATTTTCAGATAAGGGTAAAATTTGCATTTCATTATTAAGGCGAGGAAAACTGGAGAGGCAGGGTCCAGGTTTCCACAGTTAATGATTATTGGGCAGCAATGACTTCTGGCTGTGGTCCACCGCGTTTCATTAAGTCCAAAACCAGAGCAACTGTCTGCCGCGACATTTTACAAGGCAAAGAGGAAGATGAGTGACACCACACCAAATCGATGGCATAAAAATGATTTCCAGTCGGCATTGTCTGTATTTAACAGCATGTGTAAATGATGTGATTGAAGACAGAGGCATGCCTATGATGTGTCCATGCAGCTCAGAAGCTGCGATCCTGACTGAGTCATAATAATGTATAACTAAAATAAACACTTGAAATATGTATGTCTGTGATTATGCTTTTTAAAATAACTGCAAAATTACTTACCGTTTCGACGATAATGTAATTTTTAGAGATGCACCTGAAATCCCACAAACATACAGAGGCCAGAACATTATGACTCTGTATTAAGAGGGGACTTTTGCCACTTGGGTGCGCTCCTGTTCTTAAGAATTTAGGCGAATGTAAATGTAAAAATAAAAAAAAGAACAACAACAAGTCTCACACTACAACAATATGAAGAGCTTTGTTCATTGTTCATTTGCTTTGCTAGTAGTTTCGGTGTTTGTTTTGAACTTCATGGTAATTTAGCCAAAACCCATCAGGACAGAACTTTTGAGGAGGACTTGCTTGAATGTTTTCATTGAACTCCCGAGTTTCGTGTTGAGCAAGAAGCAGGAATGTGTGAGGAGCTGCCTGGGAAAGAATTTCTGGGAAGAAACAGCTGGAGGGCGGGGGTTTGACTCAAACTGTTGTCTTCCGCTGTCTTCCATATTTTGAGAGAAAAAAAGGTTCATTTTCACCTTCCTCCACACAGCCACGCCTCGAACTAACTGCACACCTGAGTCGCCGAGCAGCAGCAGGTAAAGGAGAAGCGGTGTGTCTGCTGTCACAACCAGGTAGATAGAAGACGAAGATTGACATTGAGGTTCTGACTCAGAAACGTAAGTATCTGTGATTTTAAGTTTTTTTCTTTTCGTTTTTCTTTTTCCTTTTGAGACCTGGCGGGCTGAAATTCAAGTCGAGACCTTTCAGTAAACTGAACGGAAATTGCTCAAGTTTACACGCCGCATTCTTGTGTTTTTCCTGGACATTTTGAGATGGACTTGGACAGTAATAACAAACAAAACATAAATTAAAGAGAAAAAAAAAGCAATCTGCAGTGATTAAAATTGTGCAAAAGAAGGCGGAGTGAGAGCAGTGATCCTTCGTTTAACCGTTAATTAAAACTAACAGTTTTTAGATCTCCAAAGGGGACACAATCCGGATTTTAACGTGCTAAGCATTTAACATCCTTTTGAACAGTTTTTCTAGGTGAGGTTTTTGTTGCTGGATAAAACAGGCAGCATGGAAGAGACCCCAACTACAGACGACGGCACAGTGACACGATCAGCAGAGGTATGAAAACTCATCACCTGTATATTGAAGTACATTTGCAGGTTTTCTTAAACTTGTCTTTTCTCTGGGAAAGTATGTTGGGTCGTTTCTTGTGGATGACTGCTGCTTGGATGATCAAATAAAGCAGCTGCACACACAGCTGAAGTACTTAAAGGTGAGCCCTTTGCTGAGATTTCAGTCATAGTTGTAAAAAGAAATCTAACGCAAATATTGTTGACAACCAGGCTTGCAAGAACAGCAGGCCGGTAACCTTGAAGTTCTCACTCAAAGGGGTGAAAATTTATGATGAGGATGAAATGGTAAGTGTATTTTTTTGTTGTTGTTAAAAACATCCAGTTTATCAACCTGCTTCAGCTTCTTTCAATCACAGCTGATTTTTAAAATAAGTCTTGACTTGATTTTATTGCGTAACTATCACAACCTGCATTGTTTCAAATGTGGTTTCAAACAAATGACCTTTATGTTTCTGTTTGTCTGACTCTTTGATGTCTTCCTGGTCCAAAGACCCTCCTAATGGCTCATGCTTTGCGAAGAGTCTCTCTGTCCACCGCCCGCCCAATTGATGGCCAGTTTGCCTTCGTCTCCCATAACCCAGGCAGCACCTACGCTCAACTTTACTGCCATGTCTTTAAGGCAAGACATGCCCGAGCGGTAAGGAATCCCTTCAGAGCCAGCTATTGAAAACAAAGAAACTATTGGGATAATAAAATGTTGCTCTGTGAATTTTCTGACTGAAAAACTGTGTAAATGTGCTTTGGGAACTTTTATTACAGAAATGATGACATTTAAACTTGATTTTTCTAAAACGTTATACATGATATAGAAGTTTAAACTACGTTACTGCATACACTTTCCAGCATTTTGAATAACAAACAAAGAAAACTAGAAATCACAAACAAATGTATTTGATCCCAACAGGACACTCAAGTAACTTTGGGGGGGGGGGAAATCAGGTTCTATGACTAACATGAGACGGAGCATGTAGACTAACCATGTGCGTGTCATATGATAACCTATGATAATGTTCTTTTACATAGAGAATAATTACGCAGAGGCATAACCTGTAATTTTGGAAAGAACGTTATGTTACCCTCAAGGCGAAACATCAGAGGATCAGTTATTTCAACAGAAAAGGCTACATTTGAAAAAGAAGTTTATAAAAAAAAAAGAAAAGATATTTCAAAATGAGAAGGATCTTAAAAAAAATCGTGCAAAATTTGACATTTAGAAAGAATGGACATACAGTTGAAACCAGATATTTATACACACTGTATGAAAAGATACACAGCCTTTTTCCCTTCCTTTGTTTGACATAACCAGCCTTAATCATACCATTTTAGGTCAGCTAGGATTACCAAAACTATTTGAGAGTTTATATACAGTTAGCTTACTATGCTGCTAAACATTCTGGGAAAGCCTTGTGCTTGATTATGGCTTTGTAAGCTTCTGGAATTCAGTTCACAATATTTGAGTAAATTGGAGCAACTCCTTTGGATGTATTTTAAGACGATGTCTGAAACACCATTTTTCCTGGTGTGAGATCACAGAGAAATTAGATAAGATATCAGGAAGATAACTGTGGCTCGCCACAAAGCCTGGTTCATCCTCGGGTGCAAATTCCAAATGATTTACGTTGATCCGTTCAAACAGTTTTATCCAAGTATAAACAATGGTTTTATCCAATGGTATGATGTCTAGCCATCATACCTTTAAGGAGGAAATGGGTTCTGTGTTAAAGAGATGTCTGTGTTTTAGTGAAAGTGCCGCAGTCGCATAAGTTGGGTATACAACACTGACTAAAACATCACTCAGAGAGGAAGAAGCCAGTAATAAAAAAAAATTATAGAGCCAGGTAAGAGTTTGCAAATTTGGAAACATTTCCTGTGGTATAATGAATCTAAAATTTAAGTATTTGAAAAAGAGGGAAGTTTGAAAGACTGAGTGAACCTTTCCAAATGTGATGCACATGAGTGTCAGCATCATGTGCACCTCACAAAATGAATCAAATCATGAAAAAAATAACATCTCAAGACATCATCGAAATGGTGAATGACTGAATGTTCTGCCACATTAGTTACAAATTGGTTTAAGGATGGAAAAATGATTATTTTAGAATTACAATCAGTACTTTTATTAAAAACGATCTACCATACTAAGACAAGAATCTTTAAAATAAAGTTCCATGACCACTGCTGCCTGCCTTTGGAAGATTTGCTTCAGTTTAAAGCCAAAAAATAACAGCAGCACTGGGCATTATAGAAAAAGTTGCTGTACTATTTTGTAGTCTGTAGTTTCTTCCAGTTTATATGAAAGATCATGCCCTCCTCTTGCAAAAAATATGTACATAAATTGGTTTGACTAAAATAAATATTTTTTTAAGATCGGGTTGGCATCAAAACACCAAAAAAGTATCCTGTTAACCTTCTTAACAGAATGATTAGAAATTGTTTAGATATTAGCATGGCAGTATATCAAGATATGTTAATAGCTTTATTGTGGTAATATAAAGTGATTTATTGAAGAACCAGGTAATTAATATTTTTGTGGTGTGCAGTTCCTTGAGAGAACCTGCTACATTTGGATCCTGAAACTGTATCAGACTAACTCATGAGTTTATTATTGCCTTCAATGATCCTGACAGAACAAAATTGGAGAGCAAATTAAACTCATGCACTGTCTGCTAACTAGAACTAACTTCTTGTACTTACTTTCTTCAGATGCTTCAAAAGTCCTGTTTATGGCTTTACATAAAACTACTTTCTCCCCACTCTCCCTCCAGGTTAATTTCAGGAGTTTAGAAATTCTGCAAAATGGTGTTGAAATCTATTTACAAGTTATAAGCTGGAGAACCAAATTTTAAATTTTCTCTCTACCTTATTTCTCACAGGCCCAGTTCTTGAATTTGCTGCTCTGCCGATGTTTCCAATTGTTTTATTTGGAGAAACATCCAGAAGAGGCAGAAGAAAGCTCCACTGGGTCATTGCCTCGGCGTAACCCCTCACTGCTCAACCACGGCTTCCCTCTTAGCGTCAGTGCCCTAGTTTCCTTTAGAAGAGCCCCTTTTCGAGGACTGTGGTTAAGCGCAAAGGTTTGGAACCTCAACGTTTCCATCTACTAAACATTTAATTAAATTGTGAAACGATTGTTTGCACAATACATTACTTTTGACAGATTTGTGCATTGTTTGACACATTGTTTCCAAAGATCTAAAATTGCTTGAAATTCTATTTACTTTTAATTAAATAAAGCTTGGCTATATACAACCCACAAGGTTAAAACAACAAATGACATCCTGGTTAAGGTGTGAAAAAAATGTACACCACATGCACTAGATGACCTTTTTTGATTTGTTTTTAATTTAGAAATCTAAGAAGTCGTCCTATGACCCTCCTGACAGCCAAGATGACGTTTTTTCCTCCTCCTCACCCTCACTGACGCGGAAGAAAGTCATCCGCGCTAAAGGACTACATTCTGGAGCTTACCGCTCCTTCACTTTCACGCCACTCAAACAGCGCAGCGTTCACGAGCATCTAAGTGTGTCACAAGGTGGGCCAAGAGTTCACAGAGCGCTATCAAGAGTCAAAGAAATGATTAGGTAAAGCAGACTGTTCGGTGTTATGTGCAGGGCTGTTGCTCACTGTTGTGGTGTGGATGATGAGCTCACACATGGCTTAAACATTTCCTCAGTTTGTCACGGTTTGGTTTACGTTCACAACTGTTACTGTTAAGAACGGACACACACTGGCTGCCTTCCAACACTAACGATTCTCATGGAGTGTCTTTCTTTTCCCTCCCTTGGGATAAAGGGAAATTTAAATTGATTACACATTTTGTTCTTGTATACTCTTTTCTGAAACAGGAAAGGGTCAAGACAAAGTGCCAGTGAGGAGATCCCGGGCTCCAAGTTTAGCCGAAACAGAGGAAGCATTGGCTCAGGCTGTGTGGAGCTGGGCTGGTCTTGCAACGTAAGTATATCAAAGTTCTTTTAGTATCTTGCTTTCACAGTTCCTTTGTGTTTGTAATGCATCAGAGTTTTTTTTTTCTCTCTGCGGTTGCAGTGACAGCAGCTACTCCCTCCTTGCAGATGATGTCATGGGATCATACCTTCTGTGCCCTCATCCTAAAAAACCTAAAAGTGGTTCCCTTATCGTTCGCTTTCCCTCCGGCCTGACCACCCACCTTATAGAAAACACTCGTAAAGGGAAGTTCATGCTGGAGGTAATCATCATAACACGTGATCACTATGCTTGTTTGCCAACAAAAAGTACACAGTTATGCAGTGCTAAACTATTGATAAATTTGTATAATTCCATAATGGGTACAGTGCCATGAAAAAGGATTTTATCCCTCATAGAGTTTTGCTATTGATGGTTTTTCATCACTCTTATGTTTCAGATTAACAAGCAGTTTTTAATATCAGAAAAATATAACCTAGGTAAACACAAAACTAGTTTTTAAAATAATAATAATGTAATTTATTCAGGAAAAAAATCCAAACTAACTGGGCTGTATGTAGGGAAAAAATAACTCGCCAATTCTGACAGAAACAACTATTGTTAGCTTGTAAAGACTGGCTTTATTTGGTGGTTTTAGATCTCAGAAATTTTAACCATTCCAAAACTTTCATTTAATTAAAATTTTTCTGTTCACCTATAACAGAGTGGAACTCTTTGAAGAAGACATTATCCCATTTTCCCTTTGGATTTTCTGTTGTAGTTAAGTTTTAATTGTTATTGGGGGTTTACTGGTATGTTTTGGCACAATTTCCATACGGTTCTGGAACAGGATTTCAGTTCTGCCAAGTCTCAACAATAACCCATAGCAACTTCTTGATTTTGTTCCTTACAACTAAAAACTTTAGTTGTAGATTTGCTGCTGTGCTTCATATCACTGTCTTGTTGCATGACCCAGTTTTAGCTGCCAAACAGCTGGCCACAAATTTGACTTTAGATTACTCTAAGTTACAGAGGAGACGGCGGTCAATAAATCGCTGCATGGTGCCCAGTAATGTTGGCAAAAAACAACCCTAACCCCATGACCCACCCACTGTGCTTAAACGTTTATGTTGTAATACTGTTTAATGTTAATTGACCACGGTGCCATCTATTATTTCCCAAATATTTCAGTTTTAAAGATCCAAAAGAATAACCTATAAAATGTCATGTGTAGTTCCTCATCTGAGAACTGTAATTTATATATATATATAAATTACATATATATATATAAAGTTGTCAAATGTTTAAAATAAATATTAAGAACAACATTGTCTAATTTTAGTTGTGATTTTTGTTTTTCTTTGTGGCAGAAATGCAGGAGAGAATTTCATTCCCTCGGCGAACTCATTGAATACTACTCGGTGACCCCGGATGAGCTGCCTTGTCAACTGTGCTGTGCACGTGTGAACCACTGTTATGAGTGGGAAGAAAATGCCAACACACATCAAGCTGCAAAACCACGTAAAAGCTCAACCAAAGCCAGAGTTAAAAGTTCTCACTAAAAGGGAAAGGCAAACCTTGAGGAATTAGCTGCCAAGATGAGATGATTCAAAATAAGAGAATCTTTCTTTTGCACATTTTTTTTTTTTTTTTCTTTTTAGCATTTTCACATGGTATATTATGTATGTTTCACTCTTTAAAACACAGTGCCCCAATTATCAGTGTTGGCACATGTCTATGCTTTTGTATGCGCCAGATTCCATCAGGGCAGCTTATTTGTCAAAGATAATGTTGAGTGCTTGCAGCTTTTATGTAAAGTAAGTTTTTAAAGTATTTTTACATACCTGTAAGGCGTTTGACGGTTAAATGTTTTTAGATATACCCCTTTTAAGTGTGGATTTTATGACTGGGTCTTACCTTTTCCTTACCCCCCCCCCCCCCAATCTTCTTAAGATGTTACCTCACTACATGACCATGTTTTACTCTGATTGTCCTTATATCACTCTGTGTTTAAGAGATTGTAATATGATATTGCACTTTATTGCCAGTCCATCATATTGTGTGTAGTTTAATGTAACAAAGTTTAGAGCACATCCATCATTTCTGATTAGTTATTTCTATGTCAGCATACATTTTTTATCTCCATTTTACAATAAATAATGGACCCTCCTTTTAGTCCACATCTCGGTAAAATATGTGTGCTATCATTTATGGCTCCACTTTTAGCCTTGAATTGCATGAATTAAATGCAACATTTTACTCAACATTGGATTATAATTCAATGTTGCATTATCTTTTTTAATGTTTGATTAAAAAAAAAAGCACTGGGTTACATTTACAACAGTAAAATAAGACAGCTTAATTTTTTTTGATGCCGTAAAGAAGTTTTTTGGATTTTTTTCTCTCTGAGAAGCAAATTATAAAATAATAGTCATTTTGATCTCTTGTTTCAATGTGTATAAATACTTCAGATTAAGCTAAATCTTCAAAAGATCAATGAGTTTTTCATTAATGCTAATTTGTGAGCATTGCTGCCAAATTATTAAGTTAGATATGTTTCCAACAGTGAGTCTCTTGATTTGCATTGTGGTATTTGCTGCACATCCCCTCAAATCAGTTCCTATTTGTTTATTTGCAACTTAGATTGACATTTGAAATTTCCCACAAATTACATGAAACCAGAATAGTCGGATTTTAATTTATTCATAATTCTAATAGTTTACTTTCTCTAAGCATTTGGAGTAAGTGATTCACTTCCTCCAAACTGTTTGAATTGAAACTGAAAATTGAAATTCCTTTTAGAAATTACTTATAAGGTTTCTTTAAAAACATACAAACTCATGGTCCATTTTTTATTCATGGTTTTTGTCATTAGTTGTACAAATCTGTTACGCAGTGATGAACTTGATCAACCAAAAACAATTTCAGCTAAGTGATTCACTTTCTCAAATTGCTGCAAAGGCTGGAATATCAGTTATGACAATATCCCCACAAACTGGTAGAAATTATTTTCGTGATTAATATGCTTGGTATTAAACAGCTTCTCAAATGATCTTAAATTACCCCAGATGTTTTTCTTAATGTAATATTTTTCATGAAAAACCTACATAGGTCAAATTATTATTTTTTTTACGTGTAGGGTTTCTGAAATTTGTACCACACATTATCACACCAAAAACAACCAACAAATAGCTGAGCTTCAATTTTGTTTTAAAAAGAAATCAAGGCAAAAATCATTTCTAATTAACTATCTAATTGCCTTTTAGCAATTCCGGTGAAAGAAGAAAAGGAACATTGAGAGAACGTCTAAGATTTCTAAAAAAAAAAAAAAAAAAAATTAAAGTTATGAAATGAATTTTAAAGTATTGTTAGGCTCCTTGAAGTAAAAAAAAAAAAAAAAAAAAAAAAAAACTGGGAATTTACGGGTTTTTTTCTTTTTGTTTTT
>NW_015114734.1:19076-23783 GCF_001443285.1 Poecilia latipinna | reverse complement strand
AAGTATTGTTAGGCTCCTTGAAGTAAAAAAAAAAAAAAAAAAAATTAAAGTTATGAAATGAATTTTAAAGTATTGTTAGGCTCCTTGAAGTAAAAAAAAAAAAAAAAAAAATTAAAGTTATGAAATAAATTTTAAAGTATTTTTAGGCCCCTTGAAGTAAAAAAAAAAAAAAAAAAGAATAATACTCGGAACTTACAGGTTATTGTCCTTTCGTTTTCTTCCTTTCCAAGATGGCCGCCAGTTTCGGCCGCTTTGACTCGGATTGGGCCTTTAAGGTTGCTAGGTAACGTTAGAACGCTACCAAGAGAAGAAGACCCGAGACGTAGAAGCAGTGGGATCCAACACTGTTTCTGGCGGTCAGCAGATGCATAAATATTTCTGTCTTCTGTATTTGCTAACCTCTATGTCGGGAAGAAAATTGTTAATATAATTATTCTAGCAGTTAGTCGTTGAGTCTTGTTGCTTCTGACTTTTATTAAGTATCTTTTCGTAAGACCTGAGCTTGTCCTCAGTTAGCAATAACTGTTTCTAACCCCATTGTCACCTGCTGTGAGGTGGAAGTTAAGCTATGGGTTCAGAGTCAGTGAAGGTCGTGGTGAGGTGCAGGCCGCTGGATGACAGGGAGAAGACTCTCGGCTGTAAGATGGTTCTGTCCATGGATGTCCACCGGTGCCAGTGCTTCATTGAAAAGCCCGGGGCAGTGGAGGAGCCACCCAAACAGTTCACTTTTGATGGAACCTACTACATTAATCAAACTACTGAGCAGCTGTACAACGAGATTGCCTATCCTTTGATTGAGGTAAGCAGCTATAAATAAATGAATAATGAATAATCAGCCTTATGTAGGTCAAATGGTTGTTACTTGACCCTCTCAGTCACCTTACCTTATGATTGCATCGAAGTTGCAACTGGGTTTTGATCTTTTAACACAAATGTATTTATGCAGGGTGTTACTGAGGGATACAATGGCACGGTTTTTGCCTACGGGCAAACTGGAAGTGGAAAATCTTTCACCATGCAGGGGGTGTCTGAACCTGCAACTCAGAAAGGTGTGATACCACGAGCTTTCGAACACATTTTTGAGAGCATTCAGGTATGACAGAAATCTCCCTCCCCCCCTCCTTTTTTTTCCAGCTATGTCTCAGATTTAATTTGTTGTTTTAGTCTTTTCTAAAACAACAAACAGGGGCTCTGGGCATGTATGAAGCACACTTAGTTATAGTTATTGCCCAGACTTGCCTAAGCTGTGTTTGCTTAGGAAGAGTAACTGTGCTTAATATTTGTGTGCAATATAGTGTGCTGAAAACACAAAATTCCTTGTGAGGGCCTCGTACCTCGAGATTTACAATGAGGAAGTAAGAGACCTTTTGGGAAGTAACACCAAACAGAAACATGAGGTTAGTCTTTGTTTTTTTTTGTTTGTTTTTTTTTAAACAAATTAAATATATTTAATATATATTTAATTATATGTATTGTATATAT
Source organism: Poecilia latipinna (assembly GCF_001443285.1). Taxonomy (NCBI): domain Eukaryota; kingdom Metazoa; phylum Chordata; class Actinopteri; order Cyprinodontiformes; family Poeciliidae; genus Poecilia; species Poecilia latipinna. Next base: position 22,301 of record NW_015114734.1, on the reverse strand, counting down.
TTCAAGCATTTATTCCTGTTGTGATGGTTATTTTTTACACAAAATAAAAAGCCAAAATCCAGTTTCTCAAAAAAATATATCAGATCAATAAGAAGAAAGAAGACATTTCTACAACTAAAGTGCAATCTAAAGTGTGATCATGTTATTATGGCTATGCTGTCATTGGGAAGATTGCTGACTTAACATTATCCAGCAGACAGTCACTGACACCATCCACTAGCAGGGTAAAAATGCTGTTGTTGTAGAAGCTGGTTATTTTAAAAGATCTGTATTCAAATATGTTATTGGAAAGCTGAATGGAAGGAAAAATGCACTTAAAAATGCAGTCCGGAAGCATCTAAAATATCCACATTGTGATTGTGAAGCAAAGCTAGTTAAAGTTAAATCTTACCCACATCATCTGTTCCTCATATTAGCGTTTCCTGAACCAATTGCAATATTAAAAATATCTGACCTGCAGCTAATTAAGGATTGAACTGCTGTATAATGGTGCAAAGTGCTTTTTATAAACTAAAGTCAATTTAACATTTTTTAAAAATTAGATTTATTTCTCATTCCAATTCATTTGTTAATGACCTCCATGCTATGAAAAACACCTACTCAATAATTCATTCAAGGATACTTTTCAGTATATATATTTTTTTACTGGATTTGTAAGCCATAATCTGCCAAATTATTAAGACATAATCATCAAATCATCTCATTTTTAAAACAATCCCTGAAATAAAATTCTGGTGATATTCTAATTCACGTACATGTACTTATAATTATAATCAATTTGCTTATTTGTATCTTGATATTTATGCACAACACTTATTGCTCATGTTGCCATAGTAATATGAACTGAAGTTTTTTGAAGAGGTCAAGGTGTTTTAAGAGGATAATGGAATTGCACTAAGTGTGTGTTTTTATTACGCTGTTTGAATGGCTAGCTGAAAGAGCACCCGGAGTGTGGGGTGTATGTGCAGGACCTCACCATGCACACGGTGCACAGCGTAGGGGAATGTGAAAGAATCATGGAGCAAGGCTGGAAGAACCGGGCAGTGGCTTGCACTCTGATGAATAAAGACTCCTCCCGCTCCCACTCCATCTTCACCATCCATTTGGAGATCTGCAACACTGGTAAACATACAATCATTTATACAGAGACTTTGACTAAGCCCTGTCTCATTAGTGTTATTTTGATCTTACTTTGCTGTTCTTAAACATTCATTTTTCTATGCTGTGGCATGATTTTAAAGTTGCTTCACTAGTTTATTTTATTTTGGTTTATTGCTTGAGGACAGATAACTTTTTTTTTTTTTTTTTTTTTTTTTTTTTAATCAACCAAATATTCAGATGCAGCCGGTCAAGATCATATACGAGCAGGCAAACTTAACCTTGTAGATCTGGCAGGAAGTGAGCGTCAGTCCAAAACCGGTGCCACCGGAGAGCGGCTCCGTGAGGCCACAAAGATCAATCTCTCCCTCTCAGCTCTGGGCAATGTCATCTCTGCCCTGGTGGTCGGCCGCTCCAAGCACATCCCATACCGGGACTCCAAGCTGACCAGACTGCTGCAGGACTCTCTGGGAGGAAACACACGGACATTGATGATCGCCTGCCTCTCACCTGCTGATAACAACTATGAGGAGAGCCTGAGCACTCTGCGCTATGCAAACCGGGCCAAGAGCATCCAGAACAGACCTCGAATCAACGAAGACCCCAAGGATGCTCTGCTGCGAGAGTATCAGGAGGAGATCAAGAAGTTACGGGCCCTCATCACAGGCCAGCTAGGTATCTCTGACCTTTAATGTAAAGCTAGCCGTATTACAGAGCTGCCGTGCCTTGTAAAGTTTTTTTTAATTTTTTATTACAGTTAAATGTTTCAGATCGTTAAATTTTTATATCAAGCAAAATTAAAGTTTAATGCTTAAAGTCATCTTATATGGATTTAATCCAGAATTTGACTATACCACTCCATACATCACACTACAACCACCATGCGGTGACAGAAAAAAAATGGCTTATTTTTGTTTACTATTAAAATGTATGCAAGAAGTTAAACAGTTTTTCAAGACTTTGTGTTCATGTTTTTAAAATTGAATAATAATAAAAAGTAATCAAATAAAGAATATAGTCTAGACAGTCTGTTTTTAATTAGCCTTTTCCTTTAAATTTTTCTACAGCTCTTCTGACTAGTCAGCCTGCAGATGCTCTTTCAAGGTTGCCACCCAATGCTGATGAAACAAAAGACAAGATTAAAGAGGCAAACAGACGATTCCCACACCGACATATCAATGCACATTGAAGTAGCCGTTACACAACAACCAGTTGACTGATGGCTCTTCTTCTACTATCTCCACAGGAGTACGAAGAAAAGCTGGCAAAATTGCGGGCCGAGTACAATGCAGAGCAGGAGTCCAAAGCAAAGCTGCAGGCAAACATTATTGCTCTGCAGCTCTCATATGAATCAAAGCTGTCTAATCTGGAGAAGGCCAAAGCCAGCAGGGGGCGCTCTGACCCTATGAAAGGTAAAAGGAACATTTCTTACATGTTCTTTTTACAAAACATCTGTACAGGAGGATGATGATGTTCCTTACTATGCCTCTGCTACATTTAAATTTAATAACTTTTTCTCCTTTTCAACATAAGTGATCTCCAACTGCAAAGATCAAGATGAAGAGAAAGAGAGCACACCCAACACTGATAAAATCAGTCTCTCTACAAGTACTTCACTGGGAAAGGTATGGTCATTCTAATGTGACTAAATGATAAAAAGCCCAGATGTAATTCCGAAAGGGATTAAAAAAAACAATAACCCACATTACAATAAATCCATTTTTTTTTCTGTGTCATCATGTTGCTGAGGCAGCCTGATGCGTCATGTGCTGCAGTCAGCGCTCAAAAAGATCCAATTGGAAATGAGCTCACAGACTCAACTGATACCAAATCAAATGAGCCTCTGGACCAGAAACATGTTCTGGAAAGGTATGTGTTCTCATCTTAAATTTTATATTTTGCACTTTATTTACAAAATGTTGTGTGTTCTATATTGATAATTATTAATATTTGTCCAAGCAAGGCCTCTGTATATATGCACAGAGCACAGCAAAAGTGTGAATTGCAAAAAAAAAAAAAAGTATATATATATTTCTATATCATTCACCAAAAAAAAAAAAAAAAAAAAAAAAAAAAACCTAAAAAGGGAGACTACCATTTAATTTCATTATCCCTAAACCACCTTAA